>NC_090725.1:138360495-138362995 GCF_036898095.1 Palaemon carinicauda | reverse complement strand
TAATATCAAAATAAATATCTCTTATGTAAAATATAAAAACTTTAACACAACAAGAGGAAGAGAAATAAGATAGAATACTGTGCCCAAGTGTACCCTCAAGCAAGAGAACTCTAACCCAGGACAGTGGAAGACCATGGTGCAGAGGCTATGGCACTACCCAAGACTAGAGAACAATAGTTTGATTTTGGAGTGTCCTCCTAAAAATAAGCTGCTTACCATAGCTAAAGAGTTTCTTCTACCCGTTACCAAGAGGAAAGTGGCCACTGAACAATTACAGTGCAGTAGTTAACCCCTTGGGTGAATGAATCAACCATTTTCAGTATTCACCCATCCATGGTAGTTTTCATTACTCCAGATTCCTTATTTCTTTTTATTCTTACTCACGTTTACTCCCAACTTTCTATTCTTTGCTAAGACTTTTTAGCTCTTTTAGGACCTTCTGAAGTTTGTCTTCACTATCCTCAATCAGCATATCATTTGAAAACACCAACCATTCTATATCACATTTGAATTCATTTTCTTAGCCTGCATCTTTACGGCTATACCCACTTTCCTTTCTCTGACTTCTGCCATCACTCTACCTTTAATTGTAAAAAACATTAATTGTCCTTAATAACCTATCACCAATACCATATATCATCAGCAGCCTCTAAATTTCTTTTCTTAGCATTTCTATCACAAACGTTATATAAACTCTCTCTCTCTCTCTCTCTCTCTCTCTCTCTCTCTCTCTCTCTCTCTCTCTCTCTCTCTCTCTCTCTCTCTCTCTCTCTCTCTCTCTGACTATGTTGTTTGGGGTGCAACTAGATACATTAATGCTTTCTGTAGAAAGCATTAATGTATATAATTGCACCCCAAACCACATTGTCAAATCTTAAACTAAAGCGCAAAAGAAAGGGTGCTTACTATTTTCAAAATAATTAATTGTATAGACATAGGTATGCAATTCTTATTCCACTGATTACATTAAAAAGGTTTAAAAAGCATTTTAGTGACAAATAAACACTATATGGTCAGCCCGAGTTTTTCTATTCCATTATATTTTGTTTCATTTGTCTTTTTTTATAATTCTAAACATACGGGTTCACCTTTCACCCTTGAAGAGATAAGACTGCAATCAAATTACTCTATTTTTTTTTATCGATAGAGAAAATTTAATTTACAAATGCATATTTCAAATCTTATGTTCCATCCCACTATATTGTAGTCTAAGTATTGTTCGGCAGCAAGTTTTGCTTGTTTTGGTTTATTCTAACCTATAATTTTCTTGAATTTCTTTTCAATTTCATTCTACTATAATTGTTCATATCGTTTTAATTTCTGCATTACCTGAAAGTATGATGGACCACAAAATATATATTCAGTGTATTTAAGGATTAATTCTAACGTATGGTTTTCTATTGGTGCATACATATTCTTTAATTGTCTCAATATTTCATAGAGTTTCAAACTTACCTGCAAGATACCATGATGGCCTGTGACGCGGCCACCTGAAAGTAATAAAAGAATTACCATACTGTAGAACCTAGAATGTCGAACGGTAAGACATATCATTACAAATGAAAACTTCCTGAGACTAACCAAATATTTTCTCAATTTAAGAATAATATTAATTCCATAAATCTTTAAACACGGAAATGCATTTGTACATGAAATTGAAGAAGTGAGTTAATCAAGATGAAAGATTTGGCTTGATGAGAACTTGGCAATTTCATCTCTCTCTCTCTCTCTCTCTCTCTCTCTCTCTCTCTCTCTCTCTCTCTCTCTCTCTCTCTCTCTCTCTCTCTGTAAGTCTGCTATTACCTGAATTAAGAGAGAAGTTAGCTAATAAAATCAACTAAAATCAAATTTATCTAATAAAAATATTTCGCCTCTAATTGAAATCCTATTAGTGAAACTCATATCCTAAGCAGGGTTGTGGGGTTAGGCTATTTTAATAAATTGCCTCTTAAGTCAGTTTAATTATAATGTCGCTTTATCTTCTGAGTTTGACTCATCTGCTTATAGACATTCTTATATAAAAGCGTATATAATTGCAAATTTGTATACTTGTATAGATGTAAAATCTACGTAAACATCAAAAGGATGAAAATAAGTATGCGTTATTAGATTGTAAATACAGCAAAGACATGAGCACTAAAGAAAATAGAATTATGATCACGGTTTTATAGACAGTCCAAAGCAAATACAGGACTATATAGTGTTGTATTCACTAGAATTCTAAAGTATCAGTAAGTAGAAAATACATTTGTCCACTTTAAGATATAATGGTAATATGGTGTAGTTTATATTTGCAATGTGGTTCTTTTAGGTAAGATTCCTCGAACGTACTAGGTCACTGATGACCAGTTAAGTAAGGGAATGAAGTTAAAACAAAATCAGTTATTTCCAGAGTTAATTCTGACTTAATTATTCAGCAAAAAAGCCAATCTGCCGGGGGTTAATTTATATACTGGCAATTATTATCCAAGTTAACTTTTGATACTTATTATAGCCTCAT
>NC_090725.1:138310495-138355495 GCF_036898095.1 Palaemon carinicauda | reverse complement strand
GGACATGTTTGAGGCCTTTTTTCTGTAGTGGACTATCAATGGCTGATGTAGATGATGATGATACACACACACGCACAAACACACACACACACGCACAAACACACACACACACACACACACACACACATATATATATATATATATATATATATATATATACATATACATATATGTGTGTGTGTGTGTGTGTGTTTATATACTATAATATAAAGGGAAAAGTGTGTAATCACTATATGTTTGAAATCAAATGGCTGCCTAAGTTAAAGGCGCCTACTGCATGACGAGGCTTGTATAATTTGTGGGACATTTTTTTCAAAGATCTCTTAATGTATTTATATTCCATTATTCCTCCAATTAAGAAAATATTCACTTTACTGTACACAATCTTGCATTACTACTCCCTGAAGAAACTGCATCTCTAAGAAAAAAACAAATATGTAACCAACTTTCCAGTGGATGATAAGTGAATTTCTCGCTAGTGCTATCAGTCCCCTTTTTATCAGATTAGTGTGAAAAGTATCAGTCATTTGATAAAGGATATGACGTAAATCACAAGTTTTTGGAATTTGTTGATTGTCTTTGTATAGTACGGTTTTCATTTACTAGGCGGAATTATATTTCAGTTTTAAAGTTGGTAAACTGTCGACATTAATGTTGAGTAATATACCAAAATAAAGTTCTAAAAAAGTGAATATAAGTATCGATTCTTATCTTCAGATTGCTATTCGCAAATCAATGATTACGACATGTCGACATACTAGTAAGAGCTTCTGGTCTGATGGCACAGGCAATTCTGTAGCAGAGCCTGGAAATGCTTGGTAATTTCATTTCATTGCATTTTCAATACCCTAGATATCATAGATCAACCTCTGCCAGAAATAGTAATTACCTTCGCTTAACATTTTCGCAACTAAAGATACCGGCCAACTCTTGCGTTATTTGCTATACATATTAAAGTATAGCATCTGACTCCTAATTTCGAGGTCAAGGACAAAGATTTTGGGGTCATGGAATCCATGCTATTATTATTATTATTATTATTATTATTATTATTATTATTATTATTAATATCTAGTAATGACAGTCTACACTTTCCTCATTATATATGCTGTTTCAAGTCGCACGTTCTTTTGCACCAGTCCTAGGGCTATATCGGCTCTCGAAATTCCTTTTCAATGACTTACATATGTCCCTAGTGCTCCTATAATTATTGACACCACTTCTACACGCATATTCCATAGCCTTTTTAGTTCAATTCTGGGGTCCTGGAACTTTTATATATTTTCTCTCCCTTTATCTTTAACTCTTAAGTCCCACAGCAATGCGACATCTATAAGTGATCCTTTTTTCGTTGTCTTGTCAACCAGTGATGTCTGGTCGATGTGCTTGTATCACCCTGTCCATCCTTATACTGTAGTTCAGAGTAGTTTAGCTTGAGATTTATGTTTGTATCATTTGTTGCTGTATTGTATTTCATACAGGGACTCCAATGAAGAGCTTTAGACATTGTATCATGTCATTTCTTATATTTATTCTGAGCTAGTGCTGAACATTCTCTGTCGATGTGGTTAATGGTTTCTTCTCTTGACATACATTTCCTGCACTTTGACGAGATGTTATTTCCGTCTATAGCCCGTTGAATATATGTTGTTCTTATGGTCTGATCTTGTGCTGCCATTATCATCCCTTCAGTTTCCTTCTTAAGTTTCCTCTCTGTAGCCGTTGCCATGTTTCCTTACTGGCAAATTCTTCAGTTTGTTTCAGGAATTGTCCATTTATTGGTTTTCTTTTCCATCTTCTTGTCTATTTTTCCATGTTCTCTCTTTATACCCTTCTGGGTTTTCATCCTCCTTTATCAGTCTTTCTTCCCATGTATTCTTTAGCCATTCATCTTCATTGGTCTTAAGGTACTATCCCAGTGCTCTACTTTTAATGTTGACACAATTTTCCATACTGGTAAGTCGTTTTCCTCCTTCACTTCGGGGGTATATAGAGCGTGTCAATATTTGCTCTTGGGTGTAGACCTTGGTGCATGTCCATTACCTTTCTAGTTTTTCTATCAATGTTGTATAGCCCTGACTTCCTCTCCACTATTCCAGCACTGTACCTGATAACTGACACTGCCCAGGTGTTTATAGCCTTTATCATAATTCCAGAGTTAAGCTTCGACTTCATGGCTTTCATTCTTTGCATGTATTCTCTTCTGATTTTTTCCCTCCATATTTTCGTGTTTTATAGCCTCTCCCTCTATCACCTCAAGGTATTTGTAGCCTGCTTCGTCTATGTCTTTCATGACATTTCTGTATGGCAGCTTTATCCCTTCAGTCTTTGTTACTTTTCCTCTCTCTATGTAAACTAGGGAACACTTTTCTATTTCAAACTCCATCCAATTGTTTCCTGATACTATTCTTACTGTCAGGATTAGCATGTTTGTTTACTTACTATTTTTCCCAAACAGCTTGATGCCATATATGAACATCAGCTGGTTTATGCCGCTGCCTCCTTTCTTCAGTTGGTACCCATTCCAATCTTTCTAGCACACTTGTCATAGGGATCATAGCCACTACTAACAGTAGTGGTGATAGTGAGTCGCCTTCGAAGATTTCTCCTGATATTTACCTCTGCAAGCCGTTTTCTAGAACACGTAAGTACAGTTTTTCAGTTTTGCATTTTATTTTTGAGGAAGTTGATAGTGTTTTCCTCCTTTTATAATGTGTACTGACATATCAGAGAAGAAAAATTGTTAATGATATAGTCTCCATTGCCTTTCTTATGAAACATGTCCCTTTCCCAGTTATTATTATTATTATTATTATTATTATTATTATTATTATTATTATTATTATTATTATTAATGTTCAGAAAGAAACTCTTTGGCTTGATGTTAGATATATCCAAAGCTCTCCCTTTGATAGAGATCGAACCGGAACTCCAAGATTTTTGTTGGCTCCTTTTCTTTGAAAATCCTAGTATGACAAAGGTTGTTGCTTATTGCTTTAAGGTGGTTTTTTGACACTACTTTGTGTCTATATTTACTTTATCAGGCAATGCAACACCATTTGGATAAACAATCTAATGTATTAGCTTCAAAATTAAAATCTAGTTTCGTACAGTGACAATTTCCAACATTGGTACAGCTTTCTCCCGCACATCCTCAGCGAAAAGCCTTCTATTGAAGCACTCGTGATGAAAGCGAACATGTCCTTTGCCAAGTGGACTACTAACGCCCCTCTCTCTGGAGATTTCTCTGAAAAGGGTTACCTCATTCTCGACTGGAACACACTTGAAGACACCTTGGCAATTAAATTACCTTCAGAATTAATTTCTGATGGTTATTTGCACTTTAACACCAAAAGGAAGGTTGTTTACCTGTTTTCATTGATTTATGATCGTATCGGCTTGATTTCGCTGGTCACTGTCATAGGCAAATTTTTCATTCAGAAGCTTTTGATGATGGATGAAAGCTGGGATCACCACCTTAATTTGTAAGTGATTTATAAGCTAAACAACATTCTTAAGAAATATGAGGGTTTCGAGAACATGAAAGTTCCCCATAACACTGATAAGATTAGGTAAGTGTCATTGCACAATTTTTCCAATCATCATCATCATATCTTATTGCACCAACGTTGTATCCACTGCATAGTGGCCTGATTAAATTAGTAGAGGTACAAATGTGTGCATATTGGCCCCTGTTTCTATCTATTGGCTTGATGGAATGTCCACATGGGTACTCAGCAGAGGGAGTGAGACCCTACTTATGAAGATTGTCTCCAGTCATTCCAACTCTAGCTGTTGCTCGAATAAGATTAACCCAATCCTTTTTACAGAGGTTTGTTCTTGGGGAAGAGACACACATATTTCTCTCAGTAAGTTGTTGACTCACTAGCTGAGGCTAGTGGTGTCTATGAAGCTCTTGTGGGATTTCAATCTTTGTCTAACAACCAGGTGATCATAGAGCGGGTGCTTCCAAGTGAGCCTTTGGAGAGGCCGCGTATGTGGTCACCACCAAAAGACATTGACATCACCTTACTACTGGAGCTCCTGTCACTCCTAAACACATATTAGAATTGGACTAAAGCTGGTCTATTCCCAACCTTGAGTTGTCCACCCTTTTGTTCGGATGTCAATTCGCCACATATTTAATAGAACTGTGTCCTAATATTTACGCCTCTACTACTGTATGGTCTGATGCCTCCATGCCCCTGCAATGGGTGCATAATAAAAAAGCATGTCCCCATATGTTCTCAACAGGGTTGAGGAAATAATTCACATTAGGTCAGTCTGCAACTCGCTTCCTAAACATGTTCCCATGTCATGCAATCTAGCTGACCTCGTGTCACGAGGAGTCTCCCCCAAACTCATTCTTAAAACCGATTTATGGCTTCATAGTCCTCCCTGGTTAACCAGTCCTTCAGTTCACACAGACAAAAGCAAGTTCTCAACTGACTGTCCCATTAGACTATCGCTCCCCCAAACCCAAAGTTTTGCTCATTACACTTCTCTTAACGAGGCAGTTAGAAGCCATGCGGTACTTGTGTACCAAGCTGGTCGATGGACAGTGTTCATATTACCGTATCTGTCAAGTAAATTTCCACATAAGCCACTTATTGCTATAATGAGAAATTCGCTAGCTTGTAGTTGTCCTAATATTCTTAGATGATTGCAAGGCAAACCCACTGTATTGAACTCTGATGAATGCACATTTATCGGTCTAAGAAATCCTTATATTGTTACCAACGATGTTCTGAGAGAGCGTTCTTGTCTTAGTGGCACCCCTGAGGAGTTCAATTACATGGATCCCATTTTGCTAGAGAACCATTGTGCTCTTTGGAAGTTTATTAGTGGCATGATTTATTATTACACTGGAACACCTAGATACTTCTTGTTCATTTACATAAGGAATTTTGGGTCACACAAATGCATCATCTTTTGCATTCTCTGCGAAAGAATGCAAAGCCATCTTTATCCCTAGGCCCCTCTAGCTCTGGTTCATTTTAATTGTTTCAAAGCTGAAGTTCCATTCCATGTAATCGGGTTGGATTACACTGGAAGTTTCAAAGTACACCACTCTCTTGTAGATACAGTCTACATTTTCTATTCACATCCATCGATACGTGAGCAGTAGCCTTAGAAGTTACTATTTCCTTGACGGTTATTGAATTTGTGCAAGTGATAAGAAGATTTGCAGCACAATTTGCTATACCATATTGCATTGTATCCGATAATGCCACTACAATATGACAGCCAGTCAAACTCTCCTCACTGATCTCATACACCACCCTGTTACTGACGGGTTCAAATGATCTCATAACCTGACCTGAAAATTTATTAGCCCTTGTACCTCATGGCAAGGGAATTTTACGAGACTAATCAGGTTCATAAAACTCAATTTACGCAACGCTATTTACTATTAATACTAATTTATAACCTTAGTTTCGGAAGCAGAATGCTTTATCAATTATTGGCCATTAATTTAAAGGGGTGTTAAGGACTTTGATGATAGGTCCTCGATCCCAAGTCTCCTACTTTAAGGCCAAACACTTTGGCTTCAAGTCCACTTAATCGGCTTGACTAACTGTGTATTGATAGAGAAATGCCCTCCGAACTAGTTACCAGAAACTAATGAATATACTACAAATCCTCCTGAAAAGATGGAAATACAATTATGTCAGTTCTCTTCATTAACAATACCTGAAAAATAATCGCCTACAACTTATAACCACTAATGGTCGGAGACTTGTGCTTGTTGATCCTGGGTATAGTCAGTCGAGAGCAATATTCCTTGATGCGTATACTTGTAGTGTACCCTGATGAAGACAGACATATCAGAACTTGAGGTCAAGGTAAGTTCCCCAAATGGAGAGTGCTGTACATCCATCTGGTCAACAGACTCATATTCCTTGAAATTGATGTGAATCATCATCCACTCGCTAGACTACGAGAAAAAAATCCCATTAACCCTCTCCACTTGTGATTCCAGACCTTCCTTCAGTAAATCCGCAGTCCGATCAAGATGATAATGTGATGGATGAGCTATGCCACAGGCGACCCACTAGGGTCGCAGCTAAAAGAGCACAAGACTTTTTCCAGGAAATCCTGTAAAGCTCTGCAGTTAACTGTCATCACAATTCTTTACCTTAGTGCTTCTATGAAGCATTACCTATGCTTTTATTTTGATGGAATTTATATTTATCTTTTTCATGAGTGATCACAGTTAACTTTTATCCAGTTTTGTTTACAATAGCGCTTCTTTGAAGTATTGCCTCACTTTTACAATCTTATCTCATGCATAATTGTGATTAACTCATATTACATTTTTGCTTATGCCAACCCTTCTCCCTTTCTCTTCCTCCCTTTATCGCCAGAGTGTGAAGAATTATTTTAACTTTTTATTTTTATCTGTATCTCATTTTCATTTCCATATTATTTTTATTTATTTCCTTCAGATGTAATTTAGCTAACCTTTTGCATTTTCGTGTTGACTCTTGCATGATTTATTTGAGTTATCATCTATTGAAATTCTCTGCATGATGTCGCGACAGGTAAAATTCTCTGGTAGTACTTTGGTATCGGCATGAAATAACTCTTACAGTGTTTCCTTAAGCAATGTATTTCAGGATGAATTATTTATCTGGCTTTGCATAGTTATGCATTGTTATTTAAGTGTATTTCATTTAGGCTATATCTCTCTGACTAACATTTAATTTTGTTTGTCTAGGAAATTCTTTATCAACCATGCACTGCCTTTGCCAATTTCTCTTTCATTAAATCAATTATTGTATATGCCAGAGAGTTACGTTTATTGTTGGGTATATTCGCTGGAGCCACAAGACTATTTCTCGTATTCTAAATAGGCACCCTATAAGTTCTCTCCTTCTACAGACAAATTGAACACATTTTATAATCCCAATATGACACCTCAGGCTTCATAGGCCCATGAAGGTACCTGGTCGAATTCCACTGCTTGGAAGGTGAGGTGAAAGGATTTCATCTTGCAAGGAGCCAACTCTACAATGGAAGACGGGTGCGGATTGCAGAATGAGGTCACACTACTGAGATCCTGCACGGCTCGTCTTCTGTGAATATCTTTCCAAACCCCTATCTGGTGTGTCTAGAAGAGGAAGGAGCCCACCTGGAAGCAAGAAATACCAAGCAGTACCAAGGCTCCCATTATCCTGTTTTCGCCATTAACTAGGATAATCTTGAGGACAGGCCCTCAGAACTCCCATTGTCCTCAACAAGCATCCACTTTGGAGTGCACCCGAGCATTGGGACCTCTAACACACGAGTACGAGAGTCTATACGTGGCCACATTCACCATTAGAGAAAACTGCAATTTAGACCATTCAGGTGTTGTTGAAAATTTATGTGTTCATTTCTTTCTATTCTATAACTTTACAGACGTTGGTTACCGTTCAATAGGTTATTGTCCGCAAGTTTGATTAAACCCCCTTAATTTTCAAGGCAATCAAGTAAACCCTTGTTCTAAAGTACTTGTAGTATTGTATGTAATCAATTAACCCTTTTCATTAGGCGTTATCAATATTATTTGTCAATTGTCTTTGTACTTTATATTTCTTTACTAATCATTTGTTTCATTGTTAAATTTTGCCTGACCTGTTAAAATGACGACATGAAGATAAATATAGCTTTCGTAATAAAAGCATATTAAATTAAGAAAAGTTTTGATTTTAATTTAGCCCAATCAATGTTTATTTAAAAGTTGTTTATGTATTCATATGGATCCCTCTCTCAAAGGTAGTTAAAATTATTACATGCCCCAACTATACAATTAAAAGAATGTAAGCTTAAGAAAGATAGTTGCGTGAGGTTGTTTAAGATATGGGCTACTTCAAGGTGAGCTCTTCCTGAAATGTTGAAGTGAACAATCCTCATTCTAGATTTAAGCCAGCAGGTAGATTTTATAATAAATTCAAGAACCCCCAATACTCTGCTGCTTCATTTCCTGTTCTTTGCAGTATTGTTCATAAATTATTAATCTATCCAGAACTCTCAGTTGGAGTGTAATATTCTGGGGCCGGCATAGCACCTCAATACTGATGTGGTACTGGTACTAACAAATCTAGTATATATCTGACATTAATTAACTGCACATCAAGTCCATTTGTAAGGTTTCCAAACCACACGATCCTATACCTTTTCCGTGATAGCGTAGTGTACCAACCATGTGTCACACGATCGTACATAGTTCATTTTGTGTATATATTATGCTTGTATCTTCGCTCTTCCCTCGCACTAAAAAGAACCAGAATAAACATGTCTGCTTTTCGCCTCTGTAACAGTGTCGATTTTTAAACATGAAAATTCTTGTTGCTTTGAGATTTTGTATATAAAGGAGAGTGTTTTACAATAAACTCACTCAGTTGCTTTCATCCTGCCTTTGAGTCACAGCCTTCTCTCGGCCCGTTACATTGGTGACCCCGGAGCGACTCGCTCCTCCCGTCCCCCCACCCCACCCCCTCTCCGCCTCTCACCGTTACTACGACGCCGTCAACGCATACCTTCTGCAGCAGTACTCGCCATCGCCAGCCGCCCGTATAGCAAAGCTTTTTCAAGTCTCTCAACAACCATTAGGGGACCAAAGGGCTTCGCTCACCCTCAGGAAAATGACCAGTATTACTTGCCTGCAACCTGCCGCACACGGCTCTCCTCGTGAGGTGAACCTACTTCGTGCCCTTTGGATACGCCGTTTACCCAAACCTGTACGCGCTGCCATACCCGATAGTTTACCCATAAAGGACTTGATGACCAAAGCCGACGCCCTTATGGACAGCCACTTCATGACCTTCAAAACTTCCATCAACGCCTCCACTACTGACGAAGAGGACACCTATTCAACTTCAACCGAAGCTGACGTGAATGCCGTAGGACACACACGCCTATGAATGCCATAGGACACACACGCCTATGAATGCCATAGGCCTATGAATGCCGTAGGCCTATGAATGCCATTGGACATACACGCCTATGAATGCCGTAGGACACACACGCCTATGAATGCTGTAGGGCACACTCGCCTACCCCGTGACGAGCCGGAATGGCAACAAAGCCACCCATCATCCACCACTCGCTTGCGCCCCAACCAACGATTTCTACAGCCACTCACTGCCGCTATTCGGCGCAGTTTTTGTTACTACCACTCCAGATTCAGAGCACCCTATTTATCATGTACCGTATGTCATTTTTAGAGGGGGAGCCATGTACCAACCGTGTGTCACACGATCGTACATAGTTCATTTTGTGTATATATTATGCTTGTATCTTCGCTCTAAAAAGAACCAGAATAAACATGTCTGCTTTTCTCCTCTGTAACAGTGTCGATTTTTTAACATGAAAATTCTTGTTGCTTTGAGATTTTGTATATAATGGAGAGTGTTCTACAATAAACTCACTCAGTTACTTTCATCCTGCCTTTGAGTCACAACCCTCCCTCGGCCTGTCACAGTAGAGAGTGATGACGCTCCAATCCCTCAGGGGGTATTTTAGATGTCCGTTGTAGGGAGATTCTCTCAGAAATCTAAATTTTCTACATTTTTATTTTTCCACACACACACAATCTAAGGTCATCTACACTCTTAGGCTCTGTTTCGGCTCTGTCCCAGGGACCCCAGTGAGATGTTGGACAGGCATTTACGTTAACATAGGCAAAGGCAATAGAGGGAGCAGTGATGTATTGTTGTAAAGTAAAAGTTAAAGATAAGGGTCTTTACCTTCGAAGCATATAGATTCAATACTAAGTCACTCGCTAACACACTATTACTCTTAAAGTATTTAGATTTACCCTTTTCAATAGATCGGGTATACTGTCCCGAAATTAAATACTCATTATTGGGCATAATCAATCAAAAGATGGAGTAGTAATACGAAAGGGTAATTAACCTAATATTTTTCCTTTACTACAAAAAAAATTACATTATTAAAATGACATCTTAACATCAAGTATAAGAGATTAAAACAAGCACCAAACGAAATAAAAGAAATGCAAATCAAAAGGCAATCAAAATATGCGTGACTCGAGGTCATTTGCAATGATTAATGGTTGAAATGGGGTCGGACACACGACCCTGTGACCCAAGACTGTACTAGGGAATCTACATACATAATAATCCCACCTATTCTGGCTTACTAAAAATTAATAACTTAAATGAGCAATTAGCAATAGGCTGGTGCGATGGGCATACATCTTAAACTTAACAGACATGATGAATAGGTACTGAGAGATAAAATAAGCTGCTTATAAGTCAGCAGTATTAAAAATATATTAAAGATCAGTGTAATGATTTATCTCGACACACATAGTTTGAGGAAAGAACCATCGTACGCCAGCGTAAGGCTTTTGTTTTGCGTTTATACGCTGTGACGTCACGAAGATGGCGTACATTATTGGTTAGTTAAGGAGGTAGTGGAAGATCAAATAAGAGAGCCATTTGGGGAATGTTGGGGAAAAAGTATCATAGAGATATGCAATAAATATGATATTAAAATTGAAGAAGTAAGAAAGTATAAAAAGCAAGAACTCAAAAAAGAAATAAAAAGTAAAGTGGCAAATGAAATTAAACGAAAAATAGAAAAAGAGAGAAAAAAAAGCAGAAATGACCAAACTGAGGTTTGTGAATAGTAATGGCAGAAGAGACGATATAGGAGAACTTATCACCAATGAGGCAGCAGTAGTTATGAAAACAAGGTTAAATATGCTAGAATTAAAAGAAAAATATAGTAACAGGAATGCTAAGGATAAAGTTTGTGTGTTGTGTAGGGAGGCAGAGGATACAACTGAGCATATTTTTAACTGTAGTGTGTTAAGAAAATTTAGAAATAATAACATAGAAATAGGGAATTTAGAAACCCCATTTAAAAAGGTTGTCCGGTATATTGAAAAAGTCTTAAAAGTTAGAAGTAAAAGTATGCAAGCTTTGCTGTATGTGTACGAGGTAACTAATGATAATGAATTTTCTGCAGATTGCAGCGCTTTGTACCTGCTACGCTTCTTTTAGTAGTGTTCCCACAATCACAGTGTTGTGGAGAGAGCAACGAGGAACATGGAACCAGGTCAACGAGTTTAGTTAATTTAAGGTGTCCGGTAATTACATCGCCGTAATTTCATCGCGGTAATTACATCGTGGTAATTACATCGCATGTTAATTGCATCTCATGCATTTTCACCGCATTATAAATACATCGCAATATATCACATCGTCTGTAATTTCATTGTCAGGTAAGTAAACTGCTCAAAGCTAATAAATGAACAATAAAACATAAACGTCTAATTTAACATTGTAATAGTTGTTGATGGGATCCAACTATCTAACTATTCGCAAACAGCCAGCTTGTTGACTTTTCCTAAAACAGAAATTAATCAGAGAAATTTTCCGTTTATTTTAGCAGCTTGTCTTCATTTGATATTAACTCTGGAGTATGTTGTAAGCACAAGGAATAAGAAAAAGTTAATTGACAATAGTCATCTATTTGTGAAAGAGAAAACAAATGGCGAAAAAACTATTTGGAAATGTGATCAATTTTATACAACAAAGAGCGCATACAAATAACGATACCATTATAAAACGACTCGGAGAACACAATCTTGCAGGAGATATTGCTCGTGTTGAAGCTGCCAAAGTGATTAACATAACAAAAGAAAAAGCAATAAAAACTCAAGAAACGACACATTGTATCGCAACCCAAGCGTTTGTAGGAGTATCCCAAGCAGTTGCAGGTCAGCTACCAACACCACAGTACTTAAAAAGGAATATACGAAATGCAAGAAATGTAGCAGCACAAGTTCCTGCAAATCCAATTAGTTTACTCGAGTTAAGTATCCCCCCCCCAAATATAGGATAACACATTCACATTCACGCTTAATACGTCGACCGCCTCGCTTTGATCATGTTCTTTGGAATTGCTTTGATGCTGCTAAATTATATACTTCTAAGACAAACAATGCCTGTGAAGGGTGGCATCTCTCATTCAGCGAATTAATTAGGGCTTCACATCCTACAATATGAAAATTTTTAGAAACCTTGAAGGACGAGCAAGCGAGAAATGAAGCAATTAGGGAACCATATATAGCAGGTGCGGAACCTCCCCGTAAAAAAAAAGAAGTATAAGGATACAGCATTAAGAATTCAAAGAATAGTCAATGATTTTGAAAATTGCGAACTATTGAATTATCTAAGAGGAATCGCTCATAACTTGTCGTTTTGAGTACAAAGAAGACCGTTTGTCAGATTTTTTGTTTTTAAAATGGTGTTTATTTTATTTTGCTTTGTTTTTAGAATGACTTTTGTGCTTGAATTACTTTTTTTAATAAGCGCTGCTTTGCATTGTATGTATTAGTATATAAATGAATAAAATAAAATTTTTAATGGATGTTGTTGTGTGCTAGGGAAATTAGGCCACGCCCCCTTTAACGATGTTCGGGAAGTTGCACGATCGTCGTAAGAAGCGATTCAATTTTCGGCAGCCGTTCAACAATCATCAGAAGGTTGCAACCGAGGTTATTTTTTTTCACCGAAGTTTGTGCGTACATTTTGATCATCGTATTCTAGATTATGATGATCTACACGCTCTTCGATGATTGAAGACACGTTTGGATGATTGAAGACACGTTTGGGTGATCGAAGGCACGTACCGATGATCAGAAAATGCATGCCAAAGTTCGTTAAAAATTTTGACAAAACGGATTTTGAGCGAAGCGAAAAATCTATTTTTGGGTGAGATAGCCATGACGTCCTGATGGAAGGTTCCTTCGGTAGCTTCCTTGGGTAAATTTAACTACAGGGATATTCCCAGAGAATTAAACCACAGGTTATCACAGAATTCTAACTTCTGGTGCGAGTACCCTAAAGGTTTCCCTCTAGGATATCGTATATCAACAAGGGACGTATGTATTAACACGCCACATAGCTATCTGCACCCCATATAGAGTTAACACTTTGATATGGAAAGGTGGAGAATAACTGGGGAGCCGTTCCACAGTTAAACTCATCCGTGGCTGCTTTTGGTACTCGAAACGTAAACAAACGGGCGCCATTGCTAAATGACGTCACGTCCGTCCTCATCCTGATGCCAGCTCCTTGCTAATCTCCATGATACAGCAGGACAGGGCAGGGCCTGAAAAGCTGGACTAGAATAGACGGGAGGGTCCATCAGGACGTCATGGCTATCTCACCAAAAAATAGATTTTTTGCTTCGCTCAAAATCCGTTTTTTGGGCTCAAGCCATGACGTCCTGATGGAAGTGGACCAGAGAATTAATGTATCGTGGAAAATTTCCCCTTTTTTAAAGTAAGTGCCAAGGGCTCCGAATAGAGGTATGTAATGTGACCTCGGTAGAGGTTCCGTGGGGATCCAGCTTCCTGCCCCCCTGGCAGAGAAGTCCCGGCGGATTATACCAAAATCCGAAGTGGTCATTGAAGGGCTACTCACCCTGCGGAGAGTTCGTGCAGGACTCGGAGACAAGACAGAAGGTTAATATTCGGGTAGGAATATTCTCAAGTATAGACAAGTGATAATTAATCACTATACTCCATGGATTAGAGATCAATCTAGTCTCGAAGGCAGGACGAAGGTAAGTATTCAAGTAGGAATATTACACAGCATGAGTGAGTATATAATACAGATAATCTATATTATTCTTCTCATTCTAAAGGAAAGGGGTAAATGAAACTATGACAATCATGTATTTCATAATGGTAATAGGAGCGGAGAGAGACGCACATGTAATAAAATAGACATTTTATTTCATAAACTGCAGGTTATAGTAATAATAATTGCAATAAAAGGTGTAAAGTTAATTTACAATAATAAGAATAATGTACATAGAAAATAAAAGACTTCAATCTTGAATCTGAAAGAAATTTCACTTTTAGAAACACAAGTTCCGGAGGAACGTCAGTCTTTTTCAAAGAAAAAACACATCATGCCCTAGGGCATGTGGCACTCATGTGAAGTCTATGACATTTCACCTTGATAAGAACAGTCTATTAGAAACACTAAGTGTCCATGAAATCACTATGTATCACACAAGGGTCAACACAGGCACCCGTAGAGTTAAAGTCCCAAGTAACTCGCTGTTCTATGCAGAGTTAAATGGCAGGTTTCATAACACTACCTGCGGCTACCACGAAATGTTTAACTTCATGCACTTGCTTTGCGTAGTGCTTGAAGAAAACGCGCGACGATTTCCACCCTGTGAAGCTCTTGAGGCTTTCGAAATCCATACTCTGGAAGAAATTCAGAGAAGACGCGACTTTTCTAGGATCATGACCTGCGGGTGTACTGTCAGGATCCGCTCTGCGAATGAAGTAGGTGATTTTCGCTCTTAGTTGTTTCAGTGACAGGTGGCTACCCGATGTTTCTCCTTTGAAGAGTTGACCCTGTAGTTAAATATACCCAAGGAAGCTACCGAAGGAACCTTCCATCAGGACGTCATGGCTTGAGCCCAAAAATGGCAGTTGCCCCGCTAAATGGTCTGCCCGGTTCGGGCCGTGTGGCTCCGCGCCCCAAGGCTCGCCCTGATTACCGACTTTTGTACCAACCTCGCCGATGTGACAAAAACACCCCTTCGATATTCGGCAGTTACACCTTCGATAATCGTTATAGGTTACCAATTACCAATTTTCCTGTCTTCGGGAGCAATCGGGAGCAAATTCGTGTATGTGTGAATCCAGCATAATTAAACTCGTTGACAAAAGCGTATGCTATGCTCGTGACGTCACAGCGTAGACACACACAGAAAAAGCCTTATGCTGGTGTATGGTGGTTCTATCCTCAAACTACATGTGACGAGATAAATTATTAAATTGGTTTTTAATATAATTTTAATATTGATGACTTGAATGCAGCTTTTATCTCTTGGTAGCCTACTAATCCAAGTCTGTTAATTTTAAGATGTATGCACATCGCACCAGCCCATTGATAACTACTCATTTCACTTATTCATTTTTAGTAAGCCAGAATAGGTAGGATTATTGTATATGTATATTCCCTTAGCGCAGCAAGATTTCTATAAGTATTTTGTGCAAAATCCTGCCTCCTATTCACTCCTTACAACAATATATTGCCCTGTCCTAAAGTCCCGATATGGCACCTCCATTGGGTTATTCACGCATCATGACCCTCACTTGTTTGAAAGGTGAAGACAGGTGAACCCTCACGACCTGTAGTAGTGACCAGCTGACCGACTTGGTCAGTGAATCTGTGCACATCTGGCTCAACCCCCCCCCCTCCCTCAACGCGACTCGCACCAGGACCTGACGGCTAGAAATAGGGAAGGATACGAGCCGGGAAGACCCAATCTACCACAAGCGAGGATTCTTGGGGTGGGCCAGTCAAGGGTGCAAACTGTGCAAATTAATAATAATAATAATAATAATAATAATAATAATAATAATAATGTTTATTGGACAAAAAATATTTACATACAAAGATTTAAAAAAAAAAAAAAGACTCAGTCCAAGCCCATGTGGAGCAGAGCTCTTCGGGCAATAATACAACTAAAATAATATCATCAATTAAGTAAAAATAAAGAATAAAGTAAATATGGATATAGATATACAAAATGTACGCATACATATACATAATCATATGTATACAAATAGATACATATAAATGAGATTCTTAGCCTAAAAACAAATGGAAATGCATATTTATATGATAAAGAAGGATGGTATATGAAAGCTAATGGTATATACATTGAAAAATTGTAGATATTAAGCAAAAAACTCAGTAAAAGAATTAGTTTTACAAATAAAAATATTCTAAACAATGAAACATGCTTGCGTTGTGGTTAGGTAGGCAAGTATAAATATTTATTAATAAAGCTTAATACCCAGATAACAGGAGATTTGTATATGATTTCTTAAAAGATCGAACGCTAAGCAGTGCCTTTAGATAAGCGAACAGAGTATTCCAAAGTTTAATACCTTGGTATAGATACGATTGCTCGCATCTATTAATACGTATGAAAGGAAGAGTTAAGTTTGAATTTCTTGTTCCATATGGATGAACTGTTTGTTCCTGAATTATTTTTCGTCTTAAATCTGGAAATTTGTTCAAAATAAGTGTTTGGAACATCATATTCATTAAGGAGAGCTTATAAGTGTCTTCCAGCTTCAATATCGAGAGAGACCGGAAGAGTGGCGATGTATGAGCTAAGTAATCACTGGAGCTTATGATTCTTACCAGTCTTTTTTTAATTACAATTAATGGTTGCAAGACATTTCTACTAATACTCCCCCACGCCGTATTGCAGTAATTTATGGCCCTGTCACACCTTGACGATTCAGCCAGCGTATGCCGACGTATCAGAATTTCCCTAAAACGCTGGCATACGCTGAATTATTGAATTTTTTTTTCAATTTTCGGCGTATACATAGCGTATTCATAACGAGTTGGACGTATACATAACGTATCAGTAAATTATATAGAACGTTTCGATAACTTATAGATAACTTATTCCAACGAATGCCTAGCGTGTTGCCCGCGTACACAACTTATGCTCAACGATAGTCTAACTTATGCATAGCGTGCAGCAGCGTATTGCCGACGATCACGTGTCGTAGTCTATAAAAAGGCTGCCGCTCGACGTTTCAAATCATAACTGCACTAGACATTGCAGTACCAACATCAGCGTCATGCCGGATCCTCCATCTCTCGGATGATATGAACATCTGCTCACCATGAAATCTAGAGGAGTACTGACGGGTTCCTCCTGTGAACCCCATTTTTATATCCCAATTCCCCTAAACGCTACCAATACGCCATTATACGGCAGCTGTACGTTAGAAACACGTTCAGTAAGTTCTGTGGTCGTCCGGAACATGTTAAATACGTCTACATACGTCAATATGCGTAGGAGATAAGTTCGATATAAGTTATACATACGTTCAAAGCACGTTACTCATAAGTTTTGGGTACGCTAGACATTATCTCGACGTATTTGGACTTATGAGTAACCTACACTTAACGTGTTTGAACGTGTGTCAACGATCGCATAACTTACCTATTACTTATGGCCTGCGTATACGGGACGTATAGCCATACGCTGACATACGTTGAGAAATTTTGAGCATGCACAAAATTTTTCGACGACCTCGACGTACTTCGACGTATACCAACGTGCTTCAGCGTGCTGTTAACGTATACAAAACTTACCCATAACTTATTCGACGTACGCCAGCGTATTTGCCAAATTTTTCATACGTCGGCATACGCTGGCTAAATCGTCAAGGTGTGACAGGGCCTTTAGGTGAGGAGATACTAACGAGTGATACAATTGTTTTATAATATATAAGGGGAAATACTCTTTTAATCTATATATGATACCCATTACTTTGGCAATTTTATTAACCGTCATATTTACATGCTCACAGAAAGTTAGTTTATTATCAAGAATTATCCCTAAAAATTTACCACTGGACTTCTGATCCAGAGTGTGATTTCCTATAGCAACCCTTATGTTATCCGGAACTCTACGTAGAGAAAAGATTATGAAGTATGTCTTTCTTTCATTTAAGGTTAACTTATTTGCTAGTAGCCAGTTTTTTACATGAGTTAAATCAGCGGTTATTGTATCACAGAGGGAGTAGATATTTGTATGTCTAAAATGAAGCGTAGTGTCATCGGCAAAGAGTATGGAGCTAACCTACCTACTGATCGAGGTAGATCATTGATATAGGCGAGGAAAAATAAGGGGCCTAGGACTGATCCCTGGGGAACACCTATTTTGACATCCATAACCTCTGAGAGATGGCCATCAAGGGTCACAAATTGTTTTCGACTCATTAAGTAGGATTTTAGTAAGAGTAACGCATTTCCACGTATTCCATAATGTTCGAGCTTTTTAAGCAGCACATCATGAGACACTGTGTCAAAGGCTTTACTCAAATCTAAAAAGACCGCACAAAGGTATTCATTTTTATTCATCTCATTGTAGATATTTTCAAGAAGGTCATTTACAGCATCACCTGTACTAACGCCACGCAGAAAGCCATACTGACAGGTAGAAAAGATATTACATCTAATAAAGAAAGAGTAGAGTCGATTGTACATTAATTTTTCAAAAATTTTATTCAATAAGGGAAGGCAACTTATTGGCCTATAGTTATTGACATCCGATTTATCACCAGACTTATGTAGCACAGTAACGCACGCTATTTTAAGAATGTCAGGATAAATGCCAGAGGCAATACAACGGTTGAACAATGAGGATATAGGAAAGGCAAGTAAACTTATTCTTATATAGTTTAGTAGGGGGAGAATGAATATTTGCTTTTTTGTTCTTTAGTTTTTTTATAATGTTGATTACTTCAAGTGGAGAAGATGGGGTCAAATAAATAGAGTGCTGATTTGAAGGAGGCAAATAGGAATGAAAATCTAACTGATTATTTTGAGGCAGGGCATCTCGGAGAGTAATGCCGATTGTAGAGAAATGAAGATTGAAAGCATTTGCAATCTGTTGGCTGTCAGTAATAGTTTCGCCGTTACGACCAATGAGTTTTCTTAGCGACGTGCGCTTTTTCTTTCCAGGCCTAAGGGACGAATTTATGAGATCCCAGGATTTTTTAGCATCATTTCGGAGTTGATCAAAAGTACTATCAAAATATTTTTTCTTTGCCACGCGAATTAATGTAAGCAACATATTACAATAGTTTCTATAGCGTTGGGCACTATAAGCACCCAATTTCATTCTTCGATATAAATTATGTTTAATGTCAATTGATTTCAGTAGCCCTTTGGAGAGCCACTTATTCACCAATCTTTTAACACTTACATATTTTGTTTTTAAAGGAAAGCATTCATTGAAAAAGCTGTCTATTTCATCCATAAAACAGCCATTTGAGGACAAGGGCGGTCTTTTGTAAGGACTGCAGGTAAAATACGGGGCCACTATTTCCCCCCATTTTAGCTTAGACTAATTTTTTACTTGATTTAGGTTTAGCTGGCTATTACATAGTTTGGGCTGTGTGCGGTGGGATTGTGTGTACAGTTTTTCCATATCATTTTTGCTTTCGAGACTAGCACAGTCTTGGGGTCACAGGGCCACGTGTCCAACCCCATTTCAATCATTAATCATTGCAAGAAACCACGAGTCTAAGCAACCATATTTTATATTTTGCATTTCTTTTATTAAAATTTGTGTTTGTTTGATGTTGAAATGTCCGTTTCGTTCAATGTAAATTTGTGTAATAAGGCAAAATTAGATTAATTACAGCTTCGTATTTTTACTCCATCATTTATTTGATTATGTCCGTTATGAATATATAATCTCGGGACAGTATAAGCGATATATTGGAACGAGTAAATCTAAGTAATAGTGTGTTAGCGAGTGATTTAGTATTCAATCTATGCTTCGAAGGTAAAGATCCATATCTTTAACTTTTACTTTACACTACATCACTGCTCCCATACATTGCTATTGTCTCAATGATTACCTAACGTAGGATTCCTGTCCAGCATCTCACTGGGGTCCCTGGGACGGAGCCGAAACAGAGCCTATAAGAGTGTAGATGACATTAGACCTGACAAAGCTAGAGTAGGCCATCAAATTACCTTTATTTCACGTGTGGAGGTTTCAGGCCTCTGGACAGAGTACAGGTTTTTGCCTTTAGAGTGATGGTTCGTGAACTACGTCATCAAAATTATTAACAGGGTGTTTGTGCCTTGAGTGATAGCACTCCCTTTCCTCCCCTGTCGATATTTTAGGAAATGATGTGGGGAGACTTTCCCGGAACAACAAGTTCCCACTCAACAATTAAATAAAGATTCTGTACAAATAATAATTATTGATTATCCATGATATTTAAAGATATTATAGGTATATTTGTGTATATCACTATATAAGTATTTTTTATGAATTCCTTCCTAAGTATAAAGAGGCACACAAAAACAAGATTTTATTGAAATTGTCATGAAGTGATGATCATAAGGCTTTAACTCGTCCAAAGCTCTATGGTTGTAGCAAGATCCCCATTAAAAGTGATATCAAAACTGTATGCATTGTGTTTTGGCGGTGGATGATTCATGGTCGCAGCAAACAAGATTAAGAATGTATCGTTATACATCGGGATTTTAAAAGAAAGATGTTAATTTGTTTTGTCATTTGCTTACTAAAGAAGCTTTCCTCTGCTGTGTATTTGAAAACGTATCTTCTGTTTCATTACAAAATTAATCACTAGCTTATAGGTGTATTGAAAATATAGGACAAAATATATTTTATGCAGGGTTTATTCAACTCCTAATATAATCATGTGGAATCCTTGGCATAGACAAAACGCTGATGGTGGATATTTACTATAGTCTCATTTGACTTTATCCAGAACTGACTTTCTATGATAGCGATTTTGTTAACGTTTTCTATATTGATGTTCTCTGCGCCAGAGACTACATTATTTTCTTCTCTGACAATAATATCAATAGAGAAATATACAAAAGGTATTTTACATTTGTAAAAATTTTCACCGTTGATAAAACAGTGAGGAAAGAAAGTTCCTTTCCGAAATTACATGCACGGCGTGCGATATAATGGTTGCTTAGAAAAATGTTCATAAAAGATGAAGATCAAACATCTGTATAACAACTAAAATAAGTTATATTCGATATCTTGAAAAAAAAAATCATTCTATATAAATTTTCAAGATAACGACTTCTTCCCCTTCAGGCTACACTTTTCATCATTTATACAGTCTGAATGACGCTAACTTATGAGTAAAACTCTTGTTAGCATGAACAGTACCCTTCATACAAAAATATGAACTACTTTCACTCACCATCATTTATCACAGATTTTTAGATGATTGGTCCTCCATAGTTATTTAGCAAATGTTATCACTTGAGGCACTAGCTTGAATGCCTACTATACTCACAATAAAAGGACATATTTTAGCTATTATATGTAGAGAAGGATTTGTCTGTTTGATATCAAGTGGAATGATCAACTGATATAGCCTACAGTATGTGTTCAGTCATTGATGAAAAAGGCTTCGGTTGTTTAAATTTCTGCAATCAACTTTATTTTTTTGTTTTCTTTTAAGCTTCCATAATGCTTTTCTTCGTGATTCGGGCTTGGGTTTTAAGCCCCTAGAAATGTACGAAGCAATTCCTCCTTTTATTGGTAGTTTTTTTTCCTTATCGGTATAAACAATTTGCTAAATCTAATTGCCTACATATATTTCCATAAATCTTAAGGCCATCTGTACAGAGTGCACAGGCAGGTGAGATAATAAAACATCACGCGAGACTAGAACAAGTTATTTAAATGATTTACCTACAATATCTTAAAATAAAACATTTCATTCTATACAGACTTGCTAAACGTTGTCAGTATAGGTGAGCGAGAAATCATAGTGACAAGGTTGCCTAAGTTTCTAGGGGAAATCGTTTAGGGGCAAGACACTTGCAGTGATACTTTATATATTTGTAAATGGTCGATATTAATCTTACATTGAGATGAAGGATGCATGCCATCCTAGCAAACAAATTAGAGGCAACAAAAATCTGGAATGGTAATACACTTCCAACCTGTCAAATGCCCGATCTATCTAAAACTAAAGTGTTTAATTTGGAAATGAGTATACAGTAGTCAGGCTGTATAGTTCATCTGTGAAGATATACCTTTATACTTTATCTTTACTTATCTTTTCTATTTTTGCTTATCGTTTCCATGATTTATTTTAGCTAACCCAATCCTTTCATTTCTCAAGTTATTCATCGCTCATCCACCCTCTCATGTCCACAGGTAGATTTCCACAGTGCTGCCTTTGATGTCTGTATAAAATATTTCATGGTTCCTATTTCTTGAAGCATCGTACTCTCGAATGAATTATTCACTAGTCTTGAATGTAAGTTGTACATCAGAACTTATATCTATTTCAATTACATCTCTCTGATTAATTCCAAGTCTATGCCTCTTTCGATTTTTCATTTCCCAACAATTATTGTATATGCCAGACACTTAGGCTTTATTTGCAGGTAGGCTATATCCCTTGGAGCTGAAAGATTACTTCTTGTATTCTTTATAGATATCATTCAAGACCGTTGCTTCTACAGAGATATTAATTACAATTTTAGGATCCGGCATGACACCCCCAGTTTACGTAGGCCTAGATGTCCAATGCATCTCTGCCTTCACCTGACTGAATGTCGCCAGTTAAATATGACGTCCATTTGAAAGGTACCGAGAGGAGTGATACCCTCCCCCCTTTTCGGATCAAGGATTGTTATTGCTTATGCATAGTCCTGGGTGAAGAACCATTGAAACCAGTGGAGTGGCATCGGGAGGGTGTTTCTATCAACGTCGTTGTCGAGGAAAACAATCAGTCATCAGATGGGCACCAACGACAAGAAACTCTGTCTTCTGGCACTTTAAGGCTGCGTTTACACCAAGCAAATCGAATCGATTCAATTCATGGAGAATCATCCCAATTCATGATTCGTCATGATTCGCCACGTTAAATTCAATGGAATCGTTTACACCAAGCGAATCGAGTCCATTCAAATCATGGAGATTCATGGCGATTCAGAATCACTGATGCACGCGATCCTATTTTTTCATCAGTCAAGGCGAGTCAGCCGAGCAGGAAGCATATATATATATTATGTTTATTCACATTATATTGTCAGTGATTTTATATATTCAATTCATTCATTTACTCTCCTTTATTTAAAACTCTTTTTGTCAATCTTCCGTTCCGTCCGTTCAGGTCTCTCTCTCTCTCTCTCTCTCTCTCTCTGCATATTTGAATATGTAAATTGCCTTACGTTGCAGTTTGTATGCCTGCAAGTCATCTAATTTCATACCTTCTTCATTCTTCTTTTTCAACCCCTTTCAACAAGCACTAAGAAGTCATAAAACTTCTCCGGATTATTGACCAAATCTGGGAACAAATGTCCAAAGCTCCCAAATTCAGGTCTGGAATTTATTGGATGCACCCATATTTGTTGCCTCCGCCTCCGTCTACGCTTTCTCAGCCACAGCTACAATGCTATTTCTGCAACAGCAAAGACGTCCATACTCCTCGAAGGCTGCCTTGGGACTGAATGAGGTGTTAATCAGATTCAGTAGGTTGAAACTATACCGATTCAAAATGACTCGAGTCAAATGATTCTCCATGAATTGAATCGATTCGATTCTCTTGGTGTAAACGCAGCCTAAAGGACTCAAGAATCACCCTGGATCGTAAGAAAGCTCCGAACACATGAGTCAGTAAAAGTGACTTTGTGGCCACATTTCGATAATGAATATCTAGGTAATTTTTATATAGTTATGTTACTGATCTCTTATCTTGCAATGCACATTTGAGCGTACGTGCGGAAGTTTCTGTAACCTTTATGATCCTTTGTGTCATATCCCTTTTCGGTAACCTTAGTGGTCATTTGTTATCATAAGGTTACTTGGATTATATTTTTTTCTCTCGATAACCTTGATGTTCATTTGCTGTTAAAGGCTATTCATGATATATTTTTTTTTCTGTAACTTCAATGGTCAGTTGGTGCAAAAAGGTTAATTTAGTTTTATTTCGTGTAGGCCTATTGTTTGACTAAATCTTTTGCTTATGGAATAACCCCCTTTTTCTTTTGTCTTTGAAGGTTATTTACTTTTTGATTAACCCTTTGCTTCCTAACCACAGTATTTTTCATCATTTAGCTTTGTAAATTTTGTAAATATTGTAGATAAATGCGTGGGAAAAATTAAAGATAATTGATTTTAACTAAACTCTGTTAAATGATTTTTATCTATTTTACAAAATGGTATTCCTGTTAAGAGTTTACATTGGAATATCAAGTAAACCTCTAATAATAATTGTATAAAGTTCTTTGGATGTTTTATGTAATCATTTGGATTTATGCCTCAGAGGACATAGAAAAATCCATGTCTTAAACTGTTTTATCCTGAAGATTTCTTAGTTAAGGGAACTTGAAATTTCAAATAGTTTTGTTGTAAGCACACGATTTTAAGTTTCTCATAATTATTTTTTTTTTTTTTTTGTGCTGCTGAAGTGAACAATTCCCGTTCTAAATTAAGTACGCTTTAGAACACCGAAAGCCATACAGTACTGCTCCCCCTCATGCTCTTGCGTTATCGTCTTTACTTGACTTGTTGTTCAGCACTCTCAGTTGGGGTGTACTATTCATGATGCAAGGTGTAGTGCCTGAACACCGAAGTGGTATTAGTACAGACAAAGTTAACATAAAATCACCACACCCCTCCTTGATGTGTAAGGGATTACGAACATTATCACCGTAGTTTTCTGATCTGTTGGCATAGGAGTGTTTTCACTCCAATGACCCAAGTTACGATCTAGATATCTGTTAAAGGGAGGTCTTTTCAAAATAATTTCCCACCCTTAAATTCTCCGGAGCCTGGTCCTTTGAACTGACTTTTGGAATATTAAAATCTCTAAGTTATAAATTCAATTACAGCTTAATCAAGTATTGCAAGACTCACTTGGTTGTATTATGTTTAACTCATACATGCGAGCCAGATTGTAAAATGTTCAAAGCACAGACTTAGATTAGGGAGAGAGATGTGTTAGGATGTAATTTTCAGTAAATTATACAACAAAATTAACAAGAATGTTTTGACTTACTAGAACTCGTGTATTTATTTGCTTTCCTCGGATCACCACCAATAGGCTATATGTTGCATGTTTATTATGTGTATTGGGAGCTTTATGAGCATCGGTTTGGTTTACCACTGAGTGGGTACTGGTAATGAAAAAACCCTATATAGAACATCTCCCTTCTCAATGTGTGACTGATTACGAACCGTATCACTCTTGTTTTCTGATCTGTTGGTGCAGGAGTGTTGTTGCTGGAATCTCTCAGGTTAGGATCTAGACATCTCTTATGGGGAGGTCTTCTCGGAGTTATCTCCCACACTTAAATTTTCGGCGTCATCTAATGTCCTATCATTTGATTATTTAAACATTTTCGTTGCGCAATCGTCGACTTACAGAACACTTAGTTTACTTATTAAAGAGTTAGACATCATTGTGACACATGGCCTAATAACTTCAGCAACAAAAACAATCTTAGTTGGCTGTTAATATTGAAAAATTTGCAATTGACAATATAGTTTTTTCTTCTCTTAATCAGAAAATGTTCAGAGTAATTATCACAGTACTTCTTTTCTTAATTGAATATTTACTTTAAAATATGTGCTATTGTCCCGGCATATAACCTTCAAGGACAAGAAGCGGACTGATAACCAAGAAAGTCCAATGCTTATTAATTTTAATCACGTGTTAGTGTAACGTGTTATGATAGTTTGTAGTTAGTTTTCCAGAGTTCATGAATCACTTATAAGATCATTCTGCTGATACCAACAACAGGTTTTTTCAACAAAAATTATTCAAGACCTTAAAAAAGAACAACAATACAAGAATGTAATAACTTTGAATGTCCTTTCTTTATCGACTCATTTTATTATCATAGATGATACACTAATGCATTCTTATGCCTACACTAACCTCTTCACTGACTCTTTTATCGACTACATCTTCCAAATTTAATATCCACATTTCACGTTTATAAGTTCCCATTGATATGCAAAAATCCTGAGAAAAACAAAAGTTTTCTCTCACAGAAATTTAAAGACAATTCTATTCATAAATTTAGTCAAAATGCTCTTCAGTGGTGCCTCTACCACAAACGCATATTTACCTACTCACCTAAATCTTTAATCTAGGCAATCCTGTAACATTATTTTTGTCTGTTCATACTGGTATTGCATTCTCGGTCTCTCCCTACCTAATACCTCTGTCAACATTTAAATCATCTTTTTTTTTTTTTTTTTTAACATCAATGTTATACATTCCCCTCATATATGTAAACTCAAATTTTGCCATAGGTGATCGTCAACCACTTAATTGTGTTTCATCATTTCTTGAGCTTTCACCTATTCTTACTCTACTTACAATATATTGTATCACAAAAACGAGTATTCATCTCGACAGCTTTTTTACTACTCTCATATCCAGCAAAATACTGTACAATGATCCACTTCTATAAAAGCAAGCAGACTTTAAAATACCTCGTGACATGCTTGGGAGACGTATGAACAAATTGCAAGCTCTTGAATAACTAACTTTATTTAATGAAAAAGACAAGTATTTATATGACCCAAAAGAATCACACAAGGGAGACAATTGCATCTGTACATTCAACAGCTATTTTCGTTTAAGTTAAGTGTTGTTTGCAGCTGGAAAGCCATTATAGTTAGAGAGGTACCTAAGGCTGACATTGTCATAAAAATTGGCAATATTATAATGGCAATGAAAATAGTTAAAATCAGCGTGTGTTACATTTAATGGCTTTTGTCGTTTAGGTTGACTGGAGTCTGATGGTGGCAACAATGCACAATGTGTGGAAGAAAAAGAGCAAGAATTTCCTTATTTACTTGTATGTGCATTACATGACGTCCTTCGCTGAAGCAGACATGCATGTATAAGAGGGTGACCTGCCCTACAGCATCATACTGTTGGTGGGTCATCTTGCATGAGGTAAGCTTTATGAATACGACAGATGACAAGGAATGGGCCTGTGTATGGGGGCGTAAGCAGGGGGGGGGGGTCTTGTAAGCATCGGTGTGCATAAGGACGTGTCTTGCAGTGTAGGTCTTTCGGTATCTGCTGATTTGCTGGGGGCTTGTAAGACTGATGGCATGCGGTAAATTTCCCAACAACAAGATGTAGATGCTGGAGTTCAATGGATAAAGGGGCGGACAAACAAAATTTTGCAGGGACGACCAATGGGTCACCATATACCACTTTTATTGCTGAGACATCCATATTTTCTTTGGGAGGGGTCCTCAGTCTGAGGACCCAAGAAACTTATAGAAACCAGCTGTAATCGGTGCAGTAGAACATCAAAACTGCTTTGAAGGTATGATGGAAAAGTATAACAATTTTGTTGGCTGAAGGGTTGTAAGCAGTAGTCTGATGTAGGGTGATGCCAAAAAGATGTCCTAGTGATGTCTATTACTGAGAGGTGAAAGTCGTACCCTTGACAGAAGTAATATGCTCTGGAATGACGAATCTTGCTATCCAACTAGAAAGTAAGGCCGCAGTTCATGAAGTGGATGTTGTGTCTTGCTTGGCAATGGCTTAGGGCTAATGAATGGAGCAATCAACTACTGTGAAAAGGTAATAGTGTCCTTGTGACATGGGTAGAGGATCTACCACATCAATGTGAATGTGAGCAAAACGACGCTGAGGTTGATGAAAATTGCCCATGAAGTACAGGGGCAGACCCAATCCTTGGCATCTTTAGTAATGCCATGTTATATGACCTTTGTCTTCAATAGCTGTGCAATAAATCATTGTGAAAGGTGTGAAAGCCCATGGATCAATTGGAGCAAGTTATGGCACACGGAGGCAGATATCCACAGGCGTGGCCTGCAAGTACTGAAATCAAAGAAGGTGGGATTGGAGTCATTAAGGACAACATCTTCCCAATGGAGAGACATGAAGGATGTCCTGCAGGTTTGGTACCTGATGTCCTTTTGTTTATCTGCTGTCAAGGTCTAGTAATCCATTTCCAAGTGGATGGCGGGAAGTGTGTTTCTGAAAAGTTCCAGTTTATCATATATTTGTTGAAGAGTGCAGTTGTATTCAGAAATGGCAGAGAGATCTCGTTGTTGACAGATGGATCAGATATCCGACTGTTGATTGAAGGCACGCTCAAGGGGCACGAGGTCCATGCGAATGATGAAGGATGTGCCCTTTAAGGGGTGGCAGAAGTGACGGACAGCCAAATGCACCATCATTAGTTCATGGTTAAGGGTAGAGTAGCTAGATTCCGCCTTGGAAAGTTTTTTTTTCTGAAGAAGGCCAATGGACAGAGCTACCCATTGCTCATCTATTTGAGTACTGACCTTACAGCGATGTCCATGACAGAGGTGGAAAATAGTAGCAGTACAATTGACATGGGAAAGGGAAAGGTGAGAGCATTGGCAGTTTTTAGTTCTTTCCTTGCATAAAAAAAGGCCGCCTCCTAAAGGGGAATCCACTTCAGGTTCTTTAGCTCACCTCTGAGGGAGCCTTAAAGGGGAGCCATAGTGGCGGTGATGGCTGGTGAGAACCGATGATAGAAGTTCAACGTGACCAAGAATACCTGCAGTACTTTGACAGGTGAGGGCGTGGGGAACTTTTGTACAGCTGATGCCTTCTCAGGAAAGGAATGAACGACCTCAGTAGTCATGCGATGACCTGAGAATGCCATTTCATTGGCAACAAAAGTACACTTGCTGTACCTGACTACAAGGCCATTCTGCTGCAGGGATCGAAGATGATGTGTAGGAGGGTGAGGTTGTATTCAGAAATGGCAGAGAAATGTCATTTTTGACAGATGGACCAGACATCAGACTGTTAATTGAAGGCATGCACAAGGGGCATGAAGTCCATCCAAATGATGAAGGATGTGCCCTTTAAGAGATGGCAGAAGTGATGGACAGCCAAATTCACAACCATTAGTTCATGGTTAAAGGTAGAGTAGCTAGATTCCGCCTTGGAAAGTTTTCTTTTGACGAAGGCAAATGGATAGATAGATCCATTGATCATCTGTTTGAGTACTGACCTTACAGTGATGTCACTGATAGAGGTGGAGAGTAGTATGGGTGCAATTGGCATGGGAAAAGGAAAGGTGAGACCATTAGCAGCTGTTAGTTTTTCCTTTGCATAGAAGAAGTCTGCCTCCTTAAGGGGAACCCACTTCAGGTTCTTTGGCTCACCCCTGAGGGAGCCATAGAGGGGAGCCAGAGTGGTAGCAATGGCTGGCAAGAACCTATGATAGAAGTTCACTGTGACCAAGAACACCTGCAGTGCTTTGACAGGGGAGGCAGTGGGGAACCTTTGTACAGCTGATGCCTTCTCAGGAAGGGAATGAACGCCCTCAGTAGTGATGCGATGACCTAAGAATGTCATTTTGTTGGTACCAAAAGTACACTTGCCGTACCTGACCGCAAGACCATTCTGCTGCAGGGGGTCGAGGATGATGTGTAGGAGGGTGAAGTTGTATTCAGAAATGGCAGAGAGATGTTGTTGTTGAAAGATGGACCAGACATCAGACTGTCAATTGAACGCAGCCACAAGGGGCATGAGGTTTAATCAAATGATGAAGAATGTACCCTTTAAGAGGTGGTAGAAGTGATACACAGCCAAATGCACCACCATTAATTCGTGGTTCAAGGTAGAGTACTGGATTACGCCTCAGAAAGTTTGCTTCTAAAGAAAGCCAATGGCCAGACCGATCCATTGATCTTCTGTTTGAGTACTGACCTTACAGCGATGTCACTGACAGAAGTGAAGAATAGTAAGGGTGTAATAGGCACAGAAAGGGAAAGGTGAGAGCATTAGCAGTTGTTAGTACTTTCTTTGCATAGAAGGGTGCCCCCAGAGTAGGAGCGGAGAACTTTTGTACAGCTGATGTCTTCTCAGAAAGGGAGTGTATGCCCTAAATAATGATGCGATGACCTAAGAATATCACTTCGTTGGCACCAAAAGTACACTTGCAGTACATGAATACAAGTCCATTCTCCTGCAGGTGGTCGAGGATGATGTGTAGATGTAGGTGGTCTTCTTTAGAGCAGAAGAAACTACCATGTAATCTTACTTAAGGCACACAAAAGTCCATTCTGCTGCAGTTGGTCGAGGATGATGTGTAGATGTAAGTGGTCTTCTTTAGAGCAGAAGAAACTAGCATGTCATCTACATAAGGCACACAGAAGAAGGGGAAGTCCCAAAATATGCTAATCATGAGTTGTTGAAATGTGGGCACTACATTACGTAGGCCAAAGTATATGCACTGAAATTGGGTGTATATAGGCAGTCTTGGGTATGTCTTCTGGATTCCCCAGCACCAGATAATACCCCTTTAGGATATTGAGGGGCGGGAGTACTTTAGCACCATGAAGGTAAGGGGTAATGTTGGAGGCGTTGATGATGGGTTAGTGGTCTGGTTCCATCTGCATGTTAAGACTCCTGTAATCCCCACAATGGTGTAGTAATCCTTCCTTCCTCAGGCCGATGTGTAGGGGCAACAATCATGGCTTAAGGGCTTTTGATGAAGTCTCATCTATCCCATTTTGGCGAGTGAGCATTTATGGCAGTAACCGTGGGCATCTAATGTCGTTGTGGAGAGCAACGTCGGAGGGATATGAGCAAGGAAATCTACACCAACGAGAGGCAGTTAAACATTGCCGATTATGAAATTCCACCAGTAATGGCTGCCCCCAAACAACACGGTGAGCATTTTATAACTGTGGGTGGGGATGGCAGATTCGTTGGAGGCTATCAGACGGACATTAACAGGCTTAGAATGATGGGATCGCGGCCTTAAGAGGGAACGTGTCAGAAGTTAACTACAGTACCAGTGAATATACTGGAAAGTGAACATTAGATCCTGGATCAGGCAAAAAGAAGATATTAGTTACTGGGGAGGCCACTACCACAGGCGTTGGCCTACTTACAAGTTTTTTTTTTACCACTGACATCAGGTAGCACATTTCCTTTCTTCATCCTCGAATCTGGAGTGGCAATAGCAGAATTGAGCGTGATGGGCGTTATTCAGTGGCTGTCGGGGGCATTGGTTGGGGTTCAGGCATAGATGGATGGTTGATGGCTTTGTCTCTGCCCCAGATTAGTTATGAGGTGGGAGTCAATGTCCTACAGCATTTTCCTTAACTTCATTCAACGGTGAATGGTTGTCCCATTCGTTAGGAGTGGAGATGTTGATAGAGTTCTTGATGGCGGAGAAGTTGTTGTCTATAATGGCATTAACTCTTGTTATCAGGTTCTACATGGCAAAGTGTCAACATCAGGAAGGGCGGCTCACACAGGTTCCGGAAAATGTTGTACTCAAAGGGCACAAAGTAGATTCAGTTCACAAGAACTGTCTGGAGCAGGTTGAAGGTGAGCAATATTAGAGGGACATTGATGCCTTTTGATCCTCCAAAATTTGTTGAGAGAGCTGAAAAATCTTGGCTACATAGGTGGATGGTGATCGTGAGTACTGCTGCAGGAGGTATGATTTGAGGGGGATCATACTTTGCTCACAAAGCCAATCAGAGATTTCTGGGAAGGTGTCATTGGGGATCACAGTGAGGACGTAATTTGCTTTGCTGCTTCAGCAGTCATACCTTAGATGCAGAACTGAACCCTGGCATGCTGAAACTAGGCATCTATACTTGTGAAGAGCTGGAATCTTACTTGGGCATTGTGGACAGATAAGTTAGGGTTGGTGGTGGATATCGTCGGAGGATACGGCAGAAGAAGTGTTGAGCTTGGAGGCAGGCTAGGTATTTGAGGCACTCCAGAGGTCATCAACATGACATACCTATGAGAGGTGCAAACAAAATGCTAGTTCTCAAATAACTAACTTTATTTAGTGGAACACACAGGTATTTATATGCCCCTTAGGGTCACATAAGGGTAACAATTGCATGTGTACATAACAATAGCTTTGTCACTTAGATTGAGTGTTGCTTGCAGCTTGAAATCCGTTACAGTTAAAGAGGTATCTAACGTTGACACTGGTTTGAAATTGACAACAAAATAATAATAATAATGAAAACAGAGTCGAAATTAGCTAACGTTCCATTCAACGGCTTTTGTTGTTTTGTTTGATTGGAGTCCGATGGCAGTTACTATGATCGCCGAGTGGAAGAAAAAGAGAAAGAACATTCTTCTTTATTTGTATGTGTTTGTTGCATGTGCACTGCAACCTTCATACATTCAAGAGCTGCTCCAGGAGACTCTCCTTCTTCTCGCTTCAAAGCATATTGTAAAAATCCGGTAGCAATTCCTGTCACTTATTTTGAGGCTAGTCCTCATTTCTTCCATTTTACCATAATTTGACATATTACTCCCACATATCATTACATATCAACTACTACCATTTTTCCACTACCTCTATTAACGAGCATTTCCAAACTCATTCGCCTGTTTCTGCATCTCCTTTTTAATACTTACGATCCGCCCTGCATCATCCGAAAACACAAGCCTACTGGAATTTTATCGATAAGTTCACTTCTTATACTTCACCTTTACTACAGCGTCATCTGTTCTTTTTCGGATTTCTCCTATCAATTCATTCACAGAAATATGCAACAAGCATACGTTTGAGTGGGATCGAAATGCATTTTATGGCTATTTTTGTTAGATCCCTATAATGTTTTGAGAAAATCCATGAAATAAAACAGTATATATTCTTTGAGTTGCTCAGAAACAAATTGAAATTACAAAATACTATCGATTCATTTGTAACCTGAGACTTGTATCAGCCATTATAAGTTATTAGTAGTCATAAACTTCTCCTAATGATAAAAGTTTCTAAGTAACGTGTATTTTCCTGTATGTATGTTGGGAATTCCATCAAAAGACAAGAAAATAGTTCCGCACAAAATTTCTCTAATTCAATATGAAATAAAAAAATCTTCTATCCTTACCGCATTTTGAAACGGGTAAATTTACTTTAGCAGTTAATTTAATAATGCTAAATAAATATTTAAGTAATTTTCTATCTTAGCATATCTGAAAAATGAGAAAACATGACAGATAACAAAAGGAAAGCTGATTTCTATCAAACCTAAAACAGAGGAACTTATGTATCTGGTTAAAATCCCTCGTTATAAATCTAAAATACGGTGCCATATTTTACGAAAGTTACATGGCGTAATCCGTTATAGGAATAATTAATCGTAATAAAATAATATATGCAAATATAATATATTCGTTGAAAGGAGGTGTAAAGAAACTGACTCTCAAAGAGAAATGACTTTATTACAAATGGATACAGAAAGGCTGAAGTGTGCAGCCTCGGTAAAGGAATATTATTCATTGGCGATGATCGGCCTGACTCCTTCCGAGAACAATTCCTATATAAAATTGGTCAGACTCGGGAAGTGAGCAGACATATAAAGGTTGAAGAGGATTCCCAGCTGGAGATTGGAGTCCCACATATGATACTGACTCGGTAAATAAAAACCAATTGATTTTGTTAAATTTCTTCAAATGTTTTTTTTTCTTTCTTTTTTAAATTAGTAGTGTATGTTTCCTAATCCAAAATCGAAATTGACCGAGAATTTCAGAAAGTTTTTTTTATGAAGGTTATTGTTATTATCTGTAACATATTATCATCCCTGGTATTCTATAGATTAAATATATTCAAAATAAATTCTTCTTAGTAGAAATATACTGATATATGAAAAGAAAGCTGTGGTTATGATAAGGCATAGCATAATGCCTCCTTCAAGTTAAGGACGCTTAGACAATCCTATTGAATAATGATGTGGAATAGAGAGGAAAATCTATGGAATATATCATATTCTAGACTAAATTTCATACGTAAATACAGAAATATTTCAACGGGAAAGAGCTTCTAGAAATCTTAATCTCTGAGGCGATGACTGACATTCCATTATTTCCAAAGAAAAAGAATAGCCAAGGTAAATCTTGGAAAAAAGCGGGATCATAAAGTGAGAGGAATTCTTTCTCCGAAGAACTCAAGAAATTTTCCGTATCAAGAAAAGGTTCCTCAAACCAAGGAGTTTAAACGAAACTTCCTTCGGTTTCTCATAAGCGTGATTGGACAGAAACAGCAGAACAAAAGCCTTCAAAAGTCTTTGCGATAATATATCTGGATCCTCATCGTCAAATGTCTGACCAAAGCTCTATGAATTGCATGCAATAAAGAAAAGAAGTATTCGTTTCAATGCATCACAAGTAAGATGCAAGACAAAACATTTGTATATTCTTACCTTAAGAAATAAAACAATGTAGCTTACACAATTATCCCATCACAAGACGCATGTGCGTCGAATTCAACCCAAGTTTATCCATATTCATTTAGCACAGACAAAGCGTGCTCTTTCTGCTGAATTTGGATTCTTTTGATTTTCTAACATTGTTATTAGTCTGAAAATTCATTGTTCACATTTAACCATAATTGCCACGAACATATTTGTTAATATAAATCGAAAATTTCCTTCTTCTCTATAATGAGCCAATTAATATTTCCCCGAATTCTAGTAAACTACATTCTGATAATATTACTTGTAGCAATATAAAATAATTATTTGAATATCTTAGCTTAATTTTTCACTGAATCAAGGCATCCCTTCATCTAATAAATTACACACCTGAGAAATGAATATGGACTCGGAATTACCACCCACGACATTCTTGGTCCGGATTAAGAATATGTCAACAATAAAGCAGTTTGTGGAATGGAACTCCAGCAATAGTCTTAAGGCTTAACATAATTCGTTATTCAAGTTTATAGCCTATGTACAGAAATCAATACATGAATAAATATAGTTTATATGAGTGAACACACGCATACACACGAAGGTAAGCACAGAATGCGGACTTTAGTCTAATTGGCTTCGTGTGTATGCATGTGGCCAAGTACTTTGATCGTATGTGTAATATACTGTGTATATATATATATATATATATATATATATATATATATATATATATATATATATATATATATATTTATATATATATATATATATATATATATATATATATATTCTGGGCAGGTCTTATCGATCTTTCACTTTCTAGAGATAGCATTAATATTATAATAAGTACTCATAAGTTCATGTTTTCAGTGTACAGTATTTGTGAAGTCACCTCGTGTGTCTTTTCCTTTATTTTCATTATTCTTTTTCTTTATGTTTAGATATATTTTATAAAACTACAGAAATTTTAATATTTGGCCCAGTTTCGTCCAATCCAGCTAACAAATTGATTTGGGTTTATGAAAAAATCTAGTTAGAATGTTAAAATATCACCTTATGCATAATTGTAAACAATATAATGGATATCTTTGAATAAATATTCAAATATAAATGTATGTAGACACACACACACACACACACATATATATATATACATATATATATATATATATATATATATATATATATATATATATATATATATATATATGTGTGTGTGTGTGTGTGTGTGTGTGCTTGTGTGACTGTGTGTGCATCAAGATCAGAAGTACCATGACTTCGTAGCACTGTAACTTCATTACATGCCAAATGGAAGGTGAATATTCTGTATACAGAGTTCCTCCCACGAAGGAAAAAGGAAATGATCCATTTTCTTTAAGCTTTCTTATCAATTGCCTTAGACCACTTATAAAGAAAGAATTGGCATAACCTTAAATATAAATGCATGATTCTTTGTTTGTGATGTTGAAAATTTTTGAAAAAATTTAGTATGAATGTTCTTTTATGATCAACTTGACTACTTAATAAATGCGATCTACAATATACTAATAACTGGTTTAGAGCAGCATTTGTTTTTCAACTTCTTATAGATTTAATTGGAAACTAATCATTAACAAACGTTACATTCCTCATTTCTTAAAATAAATAAATAAATATATATATATATATATATATATATATATATATATATATATATACATACATATATATATATATATATATATATATATATATATATATATATATATATATGTATGTGTGTGTGTATAAACGATAGGCTAGTAAACAGAATTCAATCAATAATTGACCCAGGCAGGGATTCGATAAGGAAAGCTTTCAGATTAACATATTCGAACTGACCTGTATAATCAATATTCGAAGGATGATACTGTAAAAATTGTTTCTGAGATCCTTGTTAATATTCAATTAAGTCTGTGCTTCCCATTGACCGTTTTTCATTGAACTTCTAATGTGACGTGTTCCAAGGGTGTTCAGGTGATAAATGCAAAGCATTAGGAATGAACATTTTTATCTATATAAACCTGACTGTCTTAAGAAACGGTAACAACACTTGTCTAGTTCATCATAATTGTGAATGAATAAGCTTTTTTTTTCTTTTCTTTTCTTATCAGATCAATAATTTAGTTTCAGCAAGAACTTTCCTTCTTTTCCTTCGGGTACTACCTGTTTACATGTGCAAATGTGTAGAAAATGAATATGCTGAATGTTTGTTAATATGGAAAAACTCTAAAATATCAGAAGGCGCTTTTACATATTCACATATTATGGAATTATAATGCTCAAACCCATCCTCTTAGATTACACAGCTTCGATCTTTAAGAAACGACCTTTTTGAGAGAACAGCAAAACATGTTTAATTAAATGGGAAATTCTTTTACTATACAATTAGCGAAAATCTTTAGATATATGTATATATGTATTCAAGGAAATTATATATATACATATATATATATATATATATATATATATATATATATATATATATATATACACACATATATATATACATATATATATATATATATATATATATATATATACATATATATATATATTTGATCGAACACTTAGGCCAATAGTAGTATAGCCTTACATATCATGAATAAATGTATCACAGCAATTATCATACAATTATCTGGATGAAATGAACTGTCTTCTTATATACTCAACAAATACCTGCGCATAGCCTAGCTAATTAATCTTATCTGAAAAGACTTTCAAACGAAGGCATTGCAAAATTCCTTATCAAAGAACAGGTAAGAGAAGAGCAGTCGAATAATTCATCTATTATAAAGAAAGCTTCTATTGAGAGTTTGTAAACTTGAGAGCATCAGATTGTAATTCATCATCAGCAACAAAAGCAAATTCACGAGCAGTGAATTTTCAGAAGTAAAATTGCTCCAAAGTTTATCAAGCATTATCGATGACGTGAAATCTAGAAAAAAAAAATATAAACCTTAGTGAGAATTGAAGCAGGAATTATTTGCTAAACTTATTCAGATATACATATGTTTAGGAATGAAAACAATGATCTCTATGTTCAAGAGTGAAAATGATGACTTACTACTTGCTATTAAATTCCTCCATGTCCCTTCTCAAAATGTCTTCATTCATTTTCATTTTTTAAAAATCAACAACAACATAGCCAAAAGAAAATTTCACGTGAGAATTGCAGAAAATATTCATTTCCAGCTAATTACAGGTGCTGCACCTATAGGCGTTGCTGACAAAAACATAACCAGCAATTGCTATAGCTTTGCTAGAAACTGGGACGGCTTTTGACCTTATCTGACCCCACTCGAAGTGAGATGTGACCTTAAAATAAATAAAAAATCCTTTATTACATTATATTGGTAAGATAGGCCATAGCTGCGAACTTCAGGCAGCATAGACACTGAAAATATTAAGAGGAAACAGGAAACTCAAAGAAAACTAAGAGTCATGAGATGAAGGCATATTCATCAGCAGCTTTGAACGTCACTTAACACACCTTTCTGTCAGACCGCATCTCATTTCCCAACGAAGTTCATAATGCACTGTGTTCTCTCATAGCCCTGGTATGCATGACAATACACAAAAGTACATGAATGACGAATGAAACATAGAAAAGAGAAAAAAAAAGATATTGAGGAATCGTATAATCGATTGGGGTTATGATCACTCTCTCATTTGAATATGCACCTTCATTATCGCGGTTACATACAAGGCATTATTTTGTATAAGAATTTTGGCTCATGGCTCTCACGTGCAAACTCATATCCATTTAGCGCGATGGAGGTTTTCCCATACACTTCCAATAAATCTTTGGGATATTTCGTTTAAACCAGATTTCCAAAAGGGTTTGAACCACTGAGCAAAGCCAAAATCATGCCATGTCACTAAGTGGTCGTTTGCATTGCACTGTAACCTTTGAAATTTTCTGAGACATAGAAACAAACGTTTTCCTTCGTCTTGGACACTAAACAGAGTTTCTCTTTTGCACTATCGTGGGCAATGGTACATATTCGAACTCAGAAGACGAGGAACAGAGCTCCTCTTGCGTCTCTGTGTGGGTGACTTGTTGTTGTAGTGGTTGTTGTTGTTGCAATTGTTGCTGTCGTTGTTGTTGGAGCCGTTGTCTGCGAGGAAGTATATACGATAGATTCATTTGCCGCTTCCTCAAACTGCAATATATAAGAGTTATTGTAGAATATCTTTGATTCAGAAAATTCATCCCAATTAATGGTATTCAAATAACATAAAATGACAAGATCGTTAGACAAATATTTCGTCTCAGATGATTAATCATGTTTACTAAAATGTAAATTATTGAATATAAGCACTGAGAAAAATGAAAATCTTATAAACAGCGACTAGAAGAGGTAATAAATTCTTGAAACGATATCTTTATAAAGTATACTGTATGTCTTAAAATTTTAATCTTCACTAAATGAACGAAGAAATAACCAGACGTCTAAAGGCGATAAAGTTATGCATGAAAATTTTTCGGATTTCTTGTAAGACACCGATCTCATCATTAAGTATTAAATTTTCGATGAGGAATGCATAACTTTTTTTTTGTCCCAATTCTAAAAAATTAAAAGTTATTAGAACTATAAAAGAGTAATTAAGATGCAATAGCGGGCCAATACATGCTTAAAGTTGATCCTTCAGTGACTAAAACTAGATCACTCTGTAAGGGACTTTTCCTTGTTATCATCTTTAATCCTAGGTTCAGACAATGAGCTTTTTTTTTTTTTTTTTTTTCTTTTTGCAGCTCAAACATTTGCCATTCACACAATACAAGTAATGTAAAATGTACAGTTTTTGAATTCTGAAAAGCATAAGAATTTTAATTCCGTAACTACAATGGCAAAATTTATGTCTATTGAGTAAATTCATCACTATTATTATCATTATTACTTGCTAAGCTACAACCCTATTTGGAAAAACAGGATACTATAAGCCCGGGGTCTCCAACAGGGAAAAATAGCCCAGTGAGGAAAGGAAATAAGGAAATTACAAATGAAGTAATTAACAATTGCAATAAAATATCTTAAGAGCATTAACAACATTAACATAAATTGGTTTTATATATACTATAAAAAATTTAAAAACAAGAGGAAGAGAAATAAGAAAGAATAGTGTGCTTGAGTGTACCCTCAAGCAAGTGGAAGGACATGGTATAGAGGATGTGTCCTTCTCCTAGAAGAGCTGTTTACCATAGCTAAATGGTCTCTTCTATATTAATAATAATAATAATAATAAAAATAATAATAATAATAATAATAATGATAATAATAATAAAAATAATAATAATAATAATAATAATCCGTCGGTAATTGGTGACAAAAAACAGCGGTCACCTCGGCCTTGGGAAAGAGGAGGTCCTTCAGTTCCATGGAAGGAAGATAAGGGGCACCTTGTTGAGAGCTCTTCTGGAAGCCTCTAACCCTAGTCTCTTCTACCCTTACCAAGAGGAAAGTAGCCACTGAACAATTACATTGCAATAATTAACCTCTTGAGCGAAAAATAATTTTTTGGTAATCTCGGTGTTGTCAGGTATAGGAGGACAGAGAAGAATATGTAAAGAATAGGCCAGACTATTCGGTGTATATGTAGACAAAAGGAAAACGATCCGCAACCAGAGAGTAGGATCCAACGTAGTACTGTCTGGCTAGTCAAAGAACCCAATAACTCTCTAGTGGCAGAGCCTCAGCAGGTGGCTAGTGCCCTGGTCAACATACTACCAAAGGCCCAGAAACATTAAAGTATTTTTACCAAAATGATTCCTACCAAAGTTGATAATGAAGGTAATTATTTTCTGTTGATTATGCCATGACCATGCTTTAGAAGAATTGCCAGATATTTAATCGTACTGTCAATGAAGTTCTTTCTAATTTGATATACTTTACCAAGAGACTAATAACCTTAGGCTATGCCTGAACTTTTTAACATAAACAAATTTCTAATAAATGAAAACTAATAATACAAAGGGTTTCTCTTTCGTGTGCAACTATTCAACAGAGTTGTTCTGTTTTCTAGTCCCTGTGAGAAAACAGATAACTCAGTCAAAAACCACTAAGAAATTAATTCTTATAGCAACAGTTTATTTACTAGTTCTTAGATCGACCATTCGATTTTCAAAGAAATTTGTAATATTTAAGTGAAAAACGATAAATGCATTAGTATTAGGACTCACATACTGTGGAATTTCCTTCTATATTCTGAAAAAAAAAAACGAAGAAAAACATGTACGTGTAATGGGTATAAAGAGTTTTGTTTATAATTTTCTAAGGATTGTGATGATAAAGTTCATGAAAACTCTGAATGGTAATTACCTTGACTATGGATAACTGCATTTATCAATTGATTTTATATTCAACATCAGATATGCTGTTGTTAATAATTTTATCTCTCGCGAATAAGTTTAACAACGGATATGCTGTTGCTAATAATTCTATCTCTCGAATAATATCCCTTAAAGCGAATTAAATCTTAATGTTTACCATACATTATTCCTCAACTGTCATTCATTTTCTATTTATAATCAAGAAACACAAATTTTTTATCAGAAATAATAGAAATGACTGGCATTGCATTAAATTTGGTAACAATAGAGCCTTAAATTCACAATGCCCCACCATATAATTCAGAAAATTATTTCTCAGCAGTTTATTCCAGCAATTGAATAGTATCACGCAATTTCTTTATAAAATAAATAGCAACTGACCTATACGTGCGCCTGACTGGCAGAGAAGGACAGGGCGTACAAGACACGCAGGTGCAAGAACAGACAGAAGTCAGGTCAGTCAAAGAGTTAGCTTCCTGAGGGCACTGCCCTGACAGAATGGAGCCATTGGCTGTGATGACGTCCCCTTCCAGTCTGACGGCTCCAGCAGCGGCCTGGAAATAATTTGGAATAAGATACTTTACTTACTCAACTGTCATTATTTCTAAGAAATGTACGAGTGACTAAGTGGATGGTAAAAAAAAAAAAACTGAAAATTAGTTGACACAACGTAGAAATGAAGTTAAAAATTAAGACAGAAATCCCAATGGTTTCGGCCCCGTGATCTATTTAAATGCCACTGTTCACAATACTATGATAAAGGAAGTAATCTTTGACTCTGGTATAGCCTATCTCTCTTTTTCTGTTCTATCATCAATTTTGCTTGTATCATTAGTTTACCATATTCCTAATCCTTTTTATTTCCTAACAATGACGTGCACTACATTCACCTCTAACAATGTCTTTTCCTTATTGAGTTAGATTATCTTATTCATTCTCTTGTACTTTAAATCTATTTATCAAATTACAATGAATGAAAAACAACTATTTCTTTTTCATATTCAATCATTTATTCCACTAAGTTTTTTTTTCCATATATATTTCCTCCTCATATTACTGTGTTCGAAAGACAAATTTCTTTCCATGGAATTAGGAATATCCCGGTGTATTTTACTTCTTACCATTACCATGCACTTTCTTTAAATCTAATAAAACTAGCATTTCTGGTTAATTTTACCTTCACTCCATTATATTCTATGCATTTACAATTTAGACCCTTCATACCGACCAACTTCGTCGAACATGACACCATGACAGTTATGGGTAAATATGAATACGGAATAACTTTATATCAATTTAATTAGTTAGCAGCCTCACTTTACGTTCATACATTCTAAAATTTCCAAACTTTTGTTACACCTCCTTCCGAGAGAATCACCGTTACCTAATAATCATCTGGGATTAAAGTCAACTTTTCCTGGAATTTTTTAACTTTTGCTTGAATGTTTTTTCTCCAACCTTTCACCAACATTTTACTGTAATTAGCAACTCACTGGACAATCTTTCTAATGTCTGACATCGTCCTACCTGGAGGGCTTCTGCCTCGTCTCTTCTCTCATCTTCGGTGTTCATGGTGACGAACCTCAGGACGAACAGGTTGAGGCAAGCGGCGACGATGGCCATGCCGAAGAGGATGAAAACCAAGGCGAAGGCTACGTACTCAGGCTGTTGGTCAAGGGCGTGATCCTTTTGCAAGGCGACCATGTCCCCAAAACCTGAAAGTTGATATTCTTATGTATCCTTTCCTTGACTCAACCAATGAAAAGTGTCAACTAGAGAATCTACAGCATCTACTGAATTCAAAAGGTAAAACAATCGCGAACTTAATTATGCCTCTATAAACACGAGTCACAAATTTCGGTCTGTCTGTCTGTCTCATTGATTTCAATAGTTTTAGCCAGTCTGTCTATCTCTCTATCTTCCTGTCTATCGATATATATATATATATATATATATATATATATATATATATATATATATATATATATATATATATATATAAATATATATATATATATATATATATATATATATATATATATATATATATATATATAGCACTATTGTTCTCCAGTGTGCAATTACTACTTTGCGTTATTTCATTTTGGATTGGTCCAACGGGATAAAGTAAAAACCGAACAAAATTGGAGACAAGAGCCAAACATAAGATTCGCTGAACGAATAAAGGATTACAAGTTATCTGGCGTTATAAGTGCAATGATCACTGAAGTTAATGTCAATTAAAATGCTAAATAATATAATGCTAGTATTCATAATATTGAATTATAGTTAAAACTATAAGATAGCAAATTAACTAAATCTTATGCAGAAGGCCAACTTGTTAATGAATTTGAAAATGCCACTGACGAACAAACATTCCAAGCCTATGCAGATATCAAGGAAATTATATTATTTAGATAAATTAACTACTTACAACATTTCAAATGAAATCTCTTAGGATTACAACTTCTTAAATTTAAAAAATTTCATGTAAAACATCTCTTGGTAAAAGTTTAAAGGTCGTTAGTGCATCATAGGCGGGGGAAAGGTTAATGCCTAGACACTTAACTTACATCACCAGATGATTGACGTCCAAAAGCTCTCTCTTGCGGTTGCAGTAGTGTACCGCACGCGTTTCATACACGCTCATACACTGTAACATTTTTTCCTTTTCTTATCTTATCACTCGACCTTCCTTGCACTGTTAATAGACATGTGTACACATGCTGGCTAATGTTTGATTTTTTGTGACGTTCTTGCTCGAAAGTCCACGTATATAAATTTGATGATTATTTCATAAAATTCATTTGCATACACCTTGCCTCTCAGTTACAACCTAACGCCTCTATCGCACAATTGGTGAACACTTTAGTACTCACTCCCTCCTGCCATCCGCCTCACTGAGTGCCCTACTGTTTGATGATGCCGCCCACCATACCTGACTCTTCCACACACACGCCGCCCCAATTAAATTTCCGCCTTTCACCAGTGGAGGTCGCCTCGCCTGGTTCCAGTGTGCCGAAGTCTAGTATCACATCAAGGGCGTGACTCGGTAATGCAGTAAGCAGATCATGTCTTTGCGATGATTCCAGAAGACATGTTCCCAGAAATCTCCGATTGGCTTTGAGAAACAAAGGGACAACCCAATAGCATACGAAGCCTTTAAAACATACCTTTTGGAGTAGTACTCACCATCACCAGCCACCCATATAGCCTAGCTTTTTCAGCTCTCTCAACAAGACATCCATCAATGCCTCCACTCCTGATGATGTGGACTACTATTCAACATTGACCGAAGCTGATATGAATGTACGAACGGTTGTCAGTGGCCAAAAAACGTCTAAGTAGGCCTCCTCTGTCACTAATCTTTTCATTTTACATGATGCAGGTACAGGCTTGCGATTTTTAGTAGGCACAGGAACTTACCGTTCTCTTTTGCCAAGACTACTCTCCAGGACATGACGTAGTCTGTGTAACTTTGCTGATGTCTGCCTGGTAGCTGCCAATGGATCTGCGATACATACCCACAGTTTTGAAACCTTCACATTATCGTTTGGAAGGGCCAAATAAAAATGTTAGTTTCTTGATGCTGACGTTACATTACCAATCCTCGGTGCAGATTTCCTGTCACCTTCTGGTTGATGTCGCTCACTGACGGTTAGTCAACACATATTCGTACTCGTCTACACCTCCGACATCACTCTCTACATCAGAGTACCCATGGATGCCTACGCCCACTTCTTCACATTGTACCCGGAACTTTTCCGTCCACAACTTTGTCAAACGCCACGGTTCCTGCCAAACACGGTATTTATCACCATATCAAGACGACAGGGCCCCTATTGTTTGATTGATTTAGGCGTCTGGCACCGGATTGTTTGGCAGCTAGTAAACAAACGTTTAGCAAAATGGAATAAATGGGCCTTTGCTAAAAGGCATCAAGACAATGGTCGTCACCCTTACACATCGTCCTGAAGAAATATGGCCCTCTGCATCCATGTGGGAATTACAGGTGCCTGAACATGCAGACAGAATTGTGTATGAAACATGGACAACATACTTGCGTGCTCTTCCTCCAAAGAGGAACACCTCCATCACCTATGCATCGTGCTCGACCGCCTACAAAAGAATGGCCTTGTAGTCCGGTACAACAACTGTACCTTTGGCGCCAATGAAGTATCGTTCTTAGGGCACCACATAACTCATGAAGGAGGCCACCCCTCTCTGAGAAGGTAGCAGCATTCATAATTTCCCCCACCCTCTCAACCATCAAAGTACTGCAAAAATTCTTGGGCATGATCAACAATTATCACCGTTTTCTGCCAACCATCGCTGCCACTCTTGCCCCCATCTACTCCTTCCTCAAGGGCAAGCCAAAAGACCTGAAGTGGGGTCCCCTTCAAGAATCGGCCCTCTGCAACGCAAAGAAAGCCCTATCAACCACTGCTGTTCTCACTTTTTTCTCGTCCTATATGCCCCTCTCCTCTCCACCGATGCCAGCGATGTCGCTATTGGTGCAGTATTCAAACAGGTGGTCAACGGCTCGCCCCGCCCATTGGCCTTCTTCAGTAGGAAACTGTCCAAGGCAGAATTCGGCTACTCTACCTTTGACCGCAAAGTGCTGGCAGTGCACTTAGCTGTCTATCACTTTCGCCACTTCTTGGAAGGTACGCCTTTTGTCATTCGCACAGACCACATGCCTCTGGTGCACACCTTTACTCAACAGTCCGATGCCTGGTCTGCCTGTCAACGCTGATATCTCTCTACCGTGGCTGAATACAATTGTATCCTTCAACACTTATCTGGGAAAATTAATCCCGTTGCCAATGTCCTGTCAATAAACACATTGGCCACAATCCACCCGGGATTGGATTAAAACG
>NC_090725.1:138292995-138300495 GCF_036898095.1 Palaemon carinicauda | reverse complement strand
GGAAAAGTCTCGAAGAGTACATATATCTATGTATGAATACCAGGCAAGCTAATATAGTGGTCTCGCCCTATATTAAGTAAAGCATAGTTTGTAAAGGACCACTGCGTCAATATGAAATATCGACCAGTTTTCCGCACAATACTTGTATTGGACAAAGGTTTTATATCCGCATAGGAGGAAAACCAATGCAACATAGCTTGCATAAAGGAACAATTCTATTAGAATTATCCCAGATAAGGTACATAGAATGAATGCTCAATTATACCAATAAATTGACACAGGTGAAGGAGACGCAAGGTTCTCAAGAACCAGATTATTGACAGGCAATAAATAGACAGGTTAACCACAATTATATATATATATATATATATATAAGAAGAGGATAACCCAAAACTATAAGCATAAGTATAATAGTAAACAGAGCTTGTTTGTCTGAAAGAAAAAACATTAGATGCCACTTTTAAGATACCGAGGTATCAAAGTCATAAAAGCCTGTATTACAAATCAATGACATTAGTGTTAGAAACGCTCGGCACACATGTCTGCACTTATGCTAGGTTCACCTTCGGAAATGGAACAGTCTGGATGGGCAACACAGTGCCCTCACTTAGTTTGTAGTACAGTATGTAACTACACACTCACCCTGGAATTAATCGTCCCAATTAAGACCACTGTTCCTCGCAGAGTTAAACAGTAGGGTTAACACCGCGACCCACTGCTACCACAGATCTCTTTTAGTTCCTCTACTTGCTTCGCATAGTGGCGAAAGAACACTCTGGAAGACTTCCAGCCAGTGTATGAATGGAGATGTTCAAAATCCATACAATTAAAGAAATTTAAGAATGAGGCAACTTTCCTCGGATCGTGACCTGCGGGTGTATTGTCAGGATCCGCTCTGCGAATAAAATATGTGATTTTTGCTCTGAGTTGATTCAGAGATAAATTTGAGCCTGATGTTTCTCCCCTGAATAGTTGACCACCCTTGAAGTCTGAAGTTCTATGAAGATAGACCTTTAGGCATTCTACTGGACATAGAGATGCATCTTCTTTCAGAGGGCAGATTCTCCAGGGACCCCACCTGTTGGTGGGTAACTCATTCTTGGCGAGAAACATAGGATCCGGAAACAGGTTCAGTTCTTCCCCATCCAGGAACTGAACACGACCTGCCTCTCTCGAGAGGCTACAATCTCACTTAACCCTGGCCCCGGACGCGAGTGCAAAATAGGAAAATAACTTTTTGTGTCAAATCCTTTAACGCACACTCTTCATTGCTCAACAGAGAAGCGAAATGAAGAACTTGTCTAAAGACCATGAAATGGGCTTTGGAGGTGCTGAAGGTCTGAGCCTAGCACAGGCTTTCGGGACTTTATTAAAGATCTCGTTACCTAGGTCGACCTGGAAGGCATATAGAATGGGTCTTGTCAAAGCAGACTTACACGCTGAAATCGTGTTCGCTGCCAACCCTTGACCATGGAGGTGGGGAAAAAAGATAAGCAGAAGTCTGTCAAGATCTCCTGCGGAATCTTCGCCTTGACAAAAGGCCACCCATTTTCTCCAAGATGACTCATATTGCCTTCTAGTAGATTTGCACTTATATTCCTCAAGGAAGTCTATACTGGCTTTCGAAATCCCGAAACGCTTTCTCACCGCTAGGGAGAGAAAATCATGAACTGCAGGGTCCGGGTTTTCTGTAATGAAGCGCAGACAGTTGACTTCTGGACTCGCTGGGTCAGAACTGGATCTGGTAGTGGTACAAACTTCAGCTACAGTTCCAATGCCAGGAGGAACCACACGCTGTTCGGCCACTTGTGGGCCACTATTGCCGCTACCCTTTGAAGGATCTCAGTTTGTTGAGGACCCTCAACAGAAGGTTGTGAGGAGGGAACAGATAAATCTTGGACCATCTGTTCCAGTCGAGGGACATCGCGTCCACTGCTTCCGCTAAGGGGTCCTCGTACGGGGCACGTACAGGGGCAACTTCTTGTTGTCTTTCGTCACAAAGAGGTCTATCTGCAGTTCTGGGACTGATTCAGAATGAAGGAGAATGATCCTGCGTCTAAGGACCATTCCGACTCTATCGGTGTGAACCTGGATAGAGCGTCCGCTGTCACATTGCGGACTCCTTGAAGGTGAACTGCCGACAGGTACCACTTCTTCTTTTCCGCCAATTGGAAGACGGCCAACATCACCTGGTTGAGAGGTGGTGACCTCGATCCTTGTCGATTCAAGTATCTCACAACTACCTCGCTGTCTATCACCACTTTATGTGGAACGAATGACGCGGGGAGACTTTCTTTAAGGTAAGGAGCACTTCCCTAGCTTCTAGAAAGTTTTATGAGAAAGGTCTTGAATAGCCTGGACCAAGTCCCCTGGACTTTTTTCCGATGAGAGTGACCTCCCCATCCCTCCTTCGAGGCGTCTGAGTGAATCGTCACCGACGGGGGAGGTGGCTGAAGAAGAACCTGACTTCTTTAGATGTCTGGCTTGGGACCAAGGCCTGAGAAGAGTACTTAGCCGAAGCGGCTGGTCTTCTCAGATCTCTTCACGCGTTTGATGCATAACTTCTCCAAACTCCAATTGCATCCTTTAGCTGTGCTCTTAGCACTGGGTCTGTCACCGAAGCAAACTGGAGAGAGCGCAGTACTCTCTCCTCCTCGTGTCTTGATATCCTTTCGGAATCTTGAAGTCTCTTGACAGAACCCGCTATCTCCTTCCTTTTCTTTGCCGGGGTGGAGAAACGGTGTGACAAAAGGTCCCAGTGGATCTTAGCCTCTGGAACTTTTGAGATGGAGAAAGTCGAGACTTTTTCTGTTGATCTTGAAGCCTAGGTACTCTAGGAACTGGATCACTTGACTGGAAGCTTGCAAGCATTCTGTCTCGGATGCTGCCCACACCAACCAGTCGTCCAGGTAGGCTACTACCTGAATTCCCTTTAGGCGAAATTGTTTGAGAGCTACGCTCGCAAGCTTCGTAAAAATCCTTGGGGCTATGTTTAGCCCGAATGGCATGGCTCCGAAGGCGTATAGTCTTCGTTGTAGCCTGAACCCTAGGTAGGGGGAGAGTCGATGGCTAATTGGAGTGTGCCAGTAGGCGTCTGACAAGTCTATAGAGACGGAATATGCCCTCTTGGGCAGTAAGGTCCTTATGTGTTGCAGTGTTAACATTTTGAATTTGCAATTCACTATGAACTTGTTAAGTGGCGACAAGTCCAGAATGACTCTGAGCTTTTCCGAGTCTTTCTTGGGAACACAAAACAGCCTCCCTTAGAAATTGATGGGCTTCACCCTTTTTCTCCAACAGTTCTTGAACGTACTCCTCCATAACGGGGGTGGAGTGTTGGAAAAACCGAAGGTACGGGGGTGGAGTGCTGTACCAGCTCCCGCCCAGTCCATTCTTGAGTAGGCTGTGGGCCCAGGGATCGAAGGTCCACCGATCCCGAAATTTCAGAAGTCTCCCTCCTACCGGTATCACCTCACTTGGACTGCCGTCCTGAGGTCTTGCCTTCCTGACCACGACCACCCCTGAATCCCCTTCCCCTTGAGGGGCGTCTAGACGAGCCTCTGGCTGCTCCTCTAGGCTTTGCTCGAAAGGAAGTAGACTGCCCTTCGAACGCTGGGGTGAATGCCGTGGACTGTGTCGACACGGCCTGGGGTACCCACTGAAAGGTGGTCGGGGTTTGTGCCACGATCTGGGGCACTGGGGGCAATGGCAATTGCAGTTGCTGTTGCTGTCTAAGAGGCTTGGCTGGCCGAGACGGTAGCCTAGTCCTCATAGTCTTCCTCTTTGGTTGAGGACCCTCATCCGGGGAAGACTTTCTTTTGATAGCTAGGCCCCACTTCTGGAGAAGGTTTCTATTCTCCAAGGCGGCTTTATCAACAACTTCTTTGACCAAGTCGGTAGGGAAAAAGGTCTTTTCCCCAAATGTTGGAGGAGATTAGTTTCTTTAGCTCGTGCCTCACCGTAGCCAAGGTAAACACGAACTCCCTACAAGCTCTCCTTGCCTTGACGAAGCCATAAAGGTCCTTCGTCACTGTGGCCAGATGAGGCTTGGCCACTACCATGAACATTTCATGGACCTTGGGGTCACTTGCCATCGTCTCGAGAGTAGTCTGAAGAGACATTGAGGCAGTCAGTCTTTCTTTTGTATCGAACTCACTTCGCAAAAGAAAGTCAGACAGCTTAGGGAGGTCCTTGCCGAACTGACGTCCGGCAATATCAGCCTCCAACTTTCCCACTGAGAACGTAAGATGGACGTCCTTCCAGTCTTTGTGGTCCATAGGCAGGGCCAGCGACAAGGGTTTACACGCCTCTAGGGAGGGGCAAGACTTGCCGGCCTCGATTGCTTTTAGTACAGCCAGAAACCCTTTCTGTAAAAGGGGGAAGGCTCTAGTAGGCGAGGACACAAAGGAAGGGAGTTTCCTATTCAATGCAGCTACCTTTGAGTTAGAGAAGCCCCTCTCTTTCATCGAGGATGAAAGTAGAGCTTGAGCCTTAGCATGGTCCATCACTATGACCTCCTTCGGCTCTGTCTCCTCCTTTGAAGCTGGTTCCTTCCTCAGCCGGACATAACAGTCCGGATATGATGCCTTGCTGGGCCAGAATTCCACCCTCCAGGGGAACTGAGCCCAGCTTATCCGAGATGACAATCTTTCCAGTCGTCATCGGCATGTGCTCAGCATACCTCCATGGGTTAGCATCTGAGCACAAGGGAAGGTCTTTCACATTGAGCTTTTTCTGGGGCCCATGTGATTCTGCAAGGCACTGCATTCGCAGTTCCATTGCAGCCGCCTTCTCCTGATTCTCCTTCTGCATTTGTTGGATCATTCCAACAATAGAAGAGAGGGCCTGTCCCAGCTCTACTGGGAGACCGGCCGATGTAGAGGGGCTTGAACTTCATCCTGGGCTTCTGCCAGGAGGTCTTCCTCCTGACACCCGTCCACATCAGACATCCTGTCATTTAGCTAGATGTTTTGCATCGCGACCGCGACTTCAGCATCCACCTGGATCTGAACTTAGGGGATCTCCTCTTGAGCTGGGGAAACACTGCATCAGCTGATGCCTTAGGGAAAGGATACGCCCTCATCTTCTCACTTGGAAGATAAGGGCCAGAAGTGTTCTTTTGGAAGCCCCTTACCCAGGTACGAAGCTTCTTCCTGGCTATTTAAATGTCTCATTAATCAGGTTAGTGCACACAGTACATACCTGAGGGTCCCAATACCGGAGATCATCCTTGGAGACAGCATATGCTGCGTGTCTCCTACAAAACTCATGTCCGCAGAGGTTCTTGCTGCTGACATTGCAGAAAGCACTTCCCCACTTCGGAGTGTCCTTCTGTAAAGAGAAGAAATTTCCATGAGTATCAAGTGAACTATGTATCACTGGATATGCATAGTATAGCATAACAATTCAGAAAGGAAAGACACACACTTGTGTTTCCCTCACAACCCATTGTTGCAGCCTTCCAGATAATAAAATCAAAAATGGTTTATCTCTTCTAGAGTAACCAATGCAAGGTTTCCAGAGGAAACAGGTGGAGCTCACACCTAAGCAATGATTTTAAAATCCTGGATAATAGACAGGGAAGAACTCAGCTTCCTATCTGAGGGCAACAGCAAAGGGATGTGCAAGAAAACACATTAGTGTTAGAAGATACAGTGCTGTACCAAAACCTTTACTATAGTTTTCTTCTTACTGTATATGCTATACAGAAGAATACTAGTACAGTATAGGGGGATGTGTGCCGGCCTGCCTTTGCCGGCCGGCACACACCACAACTAGCTTTAAAGTATACTACTTAACAGCTATAGGGCGGCAGCACTCTGGTTCAAATGCCTGTGCCGGTCGGCAGCAACTGCCGGCCGGTAACAGCCAGTGTTGGCCGGCAATGGCTGCCGGCCAGCAACTACACAAGGTAGTACCCAGCTGCCGGCCACACTCTTGGTGACCGGCAGACAAGGACTGACATAAGCCGGCCGGCAAAGGTACAAGACCGATGCCAGCCGGCAGCAAAAGAACCAGAGGACTACACCTGCCCGGCTGCCGGCCTCATAGGCCGGCAGCCGGGACAGGTACAGCACTAGAAGAAAAATAGAATGGATGCCGGGATAAGAGTGTACACAACCTCCAAGCCCGGCAACCGAAAGAGTGCATATAAGGAAGGGGAGAAACTAATTCAGGCTTCCTTGACCAATGCCGTCCGGCTCTGCCGGCAGGCATGGATGAGGGACCAAGAGAGGTCCGGGCAGCACTCAAAAACATAAGACCCTTGCCGGCCAGCAGCTCTGCCGGCCGGCAATGGGCTGAGTCAATTCCACATCCCAACCTATACTAGGTCCCGAAGTAGAACGACGTACAGTACAGTAAGACCCCTGCCGGCCAGCTCTGCCGGCCGGCAAGGTACAGTACAGTAATGGCTAGGCCATTACGGAGATAGAGGGGGAAGGGACAAGAGGGTCCTGCCAACCTTGCTTTAGTGACAGATCACCCGCAGCCAAGAAACTTATCTTAGCCTAAGGGAGATCTAAGGGGAAAGGCCAGCAATACTTGCCAGCTTCCAGAGCACCAAAGCAAGGAAGGCGTTGCTACTCCCAAGGGAAGAACTTATCCTCCCCCGAGAACAGCAACAGGACTAGTCTGGTAGATCACAAAAGAAGGAATCATAACTACAGAAACCTTCGGTAGTGACCTAAGGGAGCTAAGCTCCCTTTGTATGTGTTAGGTCAGCGAGGGGGACTCTGCCCCAAGCCAGACAACACAGACTCAGACTAAAAAACTCTGTTGTTCTGTCCCTCTTGAACCATAACTACAGGAACAGGAAGGTACAGTAACACCCTAGTATAGTTTTATCGAAAATAAATTCGGAAAAAACCACTTAGGGATAAGCCCAAGGCTTAAACAGAGGGAAAGGGATTGCATACCTTCTCCGAAGAAAAGAAAGCAACCGGGGAGTATGATAAAGTATACTAAGGCTCCATAAGCAATTAGCCTAGGCACCAAGAGAATCGATTACCTAATTCACCGAAACTCACACGTATACAATCTTGGAAATATTCCACACAGTCTAAAATGTATAAAATATAGCCTAAAGCTTCAATAAAATTTTAATTACACTCGGAAAAACCAAAATCATGCATGAAGTACTAGGACCAAACGACTAGGCTACATGGCCTAGCGTAGGCCAGAATGGCGAATACTTCGCCAAATAATACTAAGCACGAAAGGAAATCCTATGTAATGCTAAATAGCTAAAATTTATTAAAGCAAAACAACCAGGAATGTCGCTCTGACTAACTAATTTATACCTAGCGAGCGACAGTGTCCAGGACACCTCTGGTAGGCTACGGCTCTTGTATCAAAGATTAATCCTATTAATCACTCAAAATTTTACCAAGAGCCTACATTTATACATAACAGACACTATACTCAACTTATCAGGGGCCGACGAAGACGAAGAAGCCATGAAAAGTCGAATAAATCCAAGATTTGCGAGAAAAACAGGAA
>NC_090725.1:138227995-138287995 GCF_036898095.1 Palaemon carinicauda | reverse complement strand
ATAAAGTTGCAATTCCTCAAGCCTTGTCATAGAAATCTTTGGTTTTAAATACTTTAAGGGTCATAGTATTAGGGACAGTATATATAGTTTTAGAAAATCGTGTTATTTTATCCAAGAAAAGATATCCTTCTGGCCAGAAATTGTTAGTATAAATACATTATCTCTTGAAAATACACATACACACCCACATATATATATGTATATACATACATACATACATACATATATATATATATATATATATATATATATATATATATATATATATATATATATATATATATATATTAGTATATATGCCATTTTCCTTCGGGTGAGAAAATAAAATAGAGATTTTTCCTCCGTAATTCACTTTTGGTCCATTCAGTTTATAGTATAATAGTATAAGTTAACATAACTTTTTGTGCTACATATCTGATATTGCGTCGATGTACTGGTAGCCTATTGGAAACGTCACTATCTCGCAATCTGTTATATGGGATTTCAAGCTCGCTCAAATTCGCTAGTTTCTAGTAGTGTCTGCAACTGCACCATCCTTGTGAGCTAAGGAAACCTATAGTCTACTTGCTGAGTCACCAGAAGCCATTACCTGGTCCTTCCTGGTCCAGGCTTGGTGGGTGAGGAGGCTTAGGCACTGATCAAATGTAAATATGTTTTTTGGGCTCAAGCCATGGCGTCCTGATGGAAGGTTCCTTTTTGGTAGCTTCCTTGGGTAAATAACTACTAAGATATTCCCAGAGAATTTAACCACAGGTTATCACAGAATTCTAACTTCTGGAGCGAGTATCCTAAAGGTTTCCCTTTAAGACATCGTATATCAACAGGGGACGCATGTATTAACGCGCCACATAGCTATCTACACCCCGAACAGAGATAATGCTTCGGTGTGTAAAGGCGGAGAATAGCTGGGAGCCGTTCCATAGCTAATCTCATCCGTGGCTACTTTTGATACTCGAGACGTAAACAAACGGGCGCCATTGCTTAAATGACGTCACGTCCGTCTTCATCCTTTGTACAGTAGCTTGCCCTACTTAGACGGATTTTCCCTGTGCTATACTTATCGCTTTGCATCTTTATTATGTCGCTACCTTCGGCCTCGCCTTCTTCTGGAAAGTTGAGTACAAGGTTCCAGTATTGTTTAGTTAAGCTCTGACCGTAAAGTAAATATTACTTTCCGAGATATTTGTTGTTTTGTGGCAGAGCTGTGCCTCTACCGGACCCGCCATTTTATGGCGTCGTTGTTGTTATGCATGCCTTATTTAGTTAGCCACAACAACGCTTCCGGCCTCATTTACTAATCGATAACATTAGTTTATTTAGTCTTCATAGCTAGGAACTTTTATATCGTGTTTTGACGCTTTTTTATCGGTCATCGATTGACCTCATACCAGTTGGCTACTATAGCCCCCAGGCCAGAGTGCCTATATATCAGTGTTCATGCATGATTTTATTAGTGATCCTAGGCTAACTTATGAAGATAGTGGCATTATTTTACAATACTTTTGACTGTGATGCAAGTGTTTTCGCCTTCAGGGACCATATAGGGGATAGGTTAGTTAGTGTTCCTTCCTAACCTAACCTACATGTAGGACCCCTATATGCTTCCTTCATCCCCCTGCCCTTGGCATTCCCTCTGTATAGCCTTGCTTCCCTTACCATGTAAAGGGATCAAGCGCCTACCAGAGTATATTATCGCCTCTCAGTCCTCCCTAAGGGAATGAACCCCCCTTAGGGTTGCGCCTGAGAGTGAGGAACGGCTAGCCCTTCCTCTATGGCTAGGACTAGTCTACGACTGTCCTGCGATAGCGATATGTCTTCTATCCTTCCTAGTTCAGGGCACTTAGCCCTGCTCTAGGTTAGGTTTTGGAAGGGTAATTCTGTTCCCTGCTGAAACTGTACCCATGCACCGTTTCAGTCAGGCTGCCTTATCTTAGGTTAGGGAGTGTCCTCCCTTCCCTAGTGGCCGCTCTGGTACAGAACCCCCTTTCATGGAAGACTCTTATCTTCTCCCCTCCCCACCTATCGCTTGTATAGCCTAGCCTATACTTAGGTTTGTCTATACCCATCTGTCCCCTGTCCTACAACTCCTCCTTAGGGTGGAGTGATAGGGCTACCTTGAGCTTCTGTGTGCAGTCCGCTCTGGTACATATACCCTTCATAGTGTCCTATGGGGTTAGCCACTGGATGTGTTCTGTATGCAGAGGTCTCCCCCTCTTTGGGGTGTCCCCTAGCCCTCCCTTGGGCTACCCTAGCTCCCGATCCTCTGCGGCCCCTGCTTCTGGGTGATAGAGCCAGCCTCTATCATGGGTACACCCTCTCAGGGGGGGATATCTGGGAGTCCATGGCTGGACTTCTTACATCCCTCCCTCTGTCTCTTTCACTATCCGGGTGCCGGTCCCTTGCCGCCTCCACTGTCGGCGATACCCACCTCCTACCTTGGTGACTCTCCCCATAACCCCATGGCCGCCAGCCCCCCGTGTGCCGGGGGACTGCCGACTGCCGCCGGCTTCCAGCCGATGGCTCTCCACCTTCCTCATAGCTTCGCCGTCCGCCTGCCGGTCGGCCACCGGAGTGCCGGCATCCACTGCCGGCAACCTGGTTCTGCTATAACCATCCTTGTTCCTGTCACCAATCTGGCATCCTCCGACTGCCGGAGCCGCCGCTCCCTCTGCCGGCGTGCCGCCGTTGTGCCGGCAGCCGCCACCCTGGTATTACTCTTGACTTATATCGTCTGTCCTAATGCCAGAAACTCTGCTGGAGCGGCCTCCGGCGTGCTGGAGGTCTGCCGGAACCCCCCGGAGGCGTCAAGACGACTTGCACCCCCTTCCACTAGCTATCATCTGAATACTGATAGCCCTACACTGCAAACAGATGGCCTGTTTACGCTATTGGATCAGTACCTTGGTACTGTTCTATTGGTAATCATGCTGTCCTTTTGCATTCTTCAGATTTCCAGCATGCTGCGTGTAGCTTAGCGCGGCTGGTTGCCGGAAGCAGTTACCCTAGGGGACCCTTTAGCCCCCTAATTTGGGACTGAGTGGCCTCGGTCCCAAACTTATCCTTGGCAATTTCCATGGAATTCCATTGCCCTATGGACTTCCGCGGCATACTATCCTGTGCCTTCGGCCATCTCGGATTATCCAAGGATAAAGCTTGCGGTAGCCAGCCGGGCGGGATGCATGGAGTATGTTTTCTTTACTATTTCACACCCTTTATCAAGTTAAAATTAATGATTAATATTAACTTAGCTTAAGAGCCATTATTATGACTCCCCCCATACTCATTTTCTCTTTCTTCCACAGGAGGAGCAGATGAAGTGTGACTTCGACTTCTGCGCTGTGAAACGCCCGCACTTCTACGGGCATACGGCTTGCAGGACTCACGCCCCTTGTGCTAACAAGAAAGGGGATTTGAAATTCTGGGACCCGCTGAACTGTACGGTCTGCCAGGCTCACATAGCTGATGCCTTCCATAACCCTCCCTCAGCGGAGGTCAGGGACATTTCTCGGGAGAAGCTACGCAAATGGGTGCGTGGCTTCCAGAAGAATGCCACCGGACCGTACCTGGCCACTGAAGAATTGAGGTCACTTCTGTTCCCAAAGGCCTCCCCTGATTCTGTGGTGCCCAAGGATTTGATCCCCACTGTCCAAATTACGGTGGAACCTGATGTAGTCATGGCCCAGTCCATGCACGAGTGCCGCCTAGATTCCGATGATGATGAACACATGTCGGATGTCTCGGAGGGTACGGAGAAGACCCTTATGGCTCAAGGAGCTGAAGATGATGAAGACCAGGTGGAATACGCCGAGTCGGAGCAAGAGGTCGCTCCTCCTTCCATCACCGCCCCTACTCCTACACCGACGGAAGTGTCTCTCCCGTCTACCTCCACGACCCCGGAACCCTTACCATCCACCCAAGAGATGCTCCGGTTGATTAAAGCCGTCATGGACGACAAGCTGAAGGAGAATCAGGAGTTCATCAGGTCCATGATAGGATCCAAAGAACCGAAGAAGATCTCGGTTAAGGATCTCCCCGCTTGCTCTCATGCCAACCCATGGAGGTATGCTGAGCATATGGTGATAGCAACCGGCAGAATCTTCGTCAGTGACAAGATCGGCTCGGTCCCCCTGGAAGACGTGGAGTTCTTCCCAAATTTTGAGGCCTACCCGGACTGTTACGTCCGACTTCGCTCTGAACCTGCCTCTAAAGAAGAGACCGAACCGAAAGAAGAGATAGTGTTCGATCTCGCGAAGGCCCAGGCTATGCTAGCCAACACGTTCAAAAGTAGGGGTTTTACCTGCTCTAAGCTTCCGGCCCTGAGCAAGAAGCACCCTACCTACGTCGCACCCGAGGATGCAGTACTTCCATTCATGGAAAAGGCCTTCGCTGCGTGCCTCAAGGCTGTGGAAGAGGGAAAAGCCTGCCCTGCACTGGAGGAGTGCAGACCCTTCTCCATAGTTACTCCCCCCGACGCTCGACACTGGAAGGACATCCAGCATACTTTCGTGGTGGGAAAGCTAGATCCTGACGTCGCCGGACGTCAGTTTAATGAAGACCTCCCGAAACTTAACGATCACCTCCTTCGTCGGGAACAAGATACGAAGGAGAGGCTCGCAGCATCCATGTCCCACCAGGTCCAACTTGACATTATGGCCTGTGACACCAGAGTACCAGACCACTACATGGTACTTGCCAAATCCCACATGGCAACCCTGGTGAAGGACATGTACCACTTCATGAAGGCTCGGAGAGCCTGTCGTGAATTCGTGTTCGCGGGTGCCACTGTGAAACACGAACCCCGGAGGCTGATTTCCTCCAACATCTGGGGCAAACACCTCTTTCCTTCTGACCTTGTGAAGGAGATCACCGACAAAGCCGCCACGGAGAATAGGAACCTTCTCCACAAGTGGGGCATGTCAAAGAAGAGGAAATCCTCTCAGGACGACGGACCTCAACCTAAGAGGAAATCTTCAAAACAGAAACCCCAGCAACGTCAACCAAGACGTCAGTTTCCTGGACCCGCTACCTCCCAAGTGGCAGCTCAGCCACAACAGACCTTTCAACTGGTCACCCAACCGGTATTGTCACAGTCACCGGTTTTCACCCCTGCTTTCGAGCAACAGACGACTACCTTTCGTCCCAAAGGTAGAGGCTCAAACAGAGGTGCAGGCAGAGACGCGTCTCGCCGTCCCTCCAGAGGCAGAGGAGGAAAGGGAGCTAGCGGCCGAGGCAGCAAGCCCTCGGGACACCAGAAGCAATGAAGTGCTTCCGGTGGGAGGAAGACTCCGCCAATTCCAGGATCGTTGGACCTTCAATCCCTGGGCACACAGCATCGTCAAGAAGGGTCTAGGCTGGAGTTGGACTCAACCACCCCCAACATTCCAGCAGTTCTTCCAACAATCAACCCCCCTTCTGGAAGAATATGTCCTAGATCTCTTGAACAAGAAGGTGATAAGGAAGGTAAAGTCCACCAGGTTCCAAGGGAGACTGTTTTGTGTCCCCAAGAAAGACTCCGACAAACTCAGAGTCATTCTGGACTTATCCCCCCTCAACAAGTTCATAGCGAACGACAAGTTCAAGATGCTGACTCTTCAACAGATAAGGACCCTTCTGCCTCGAGGTTCTTACACGGTCTCCATAGACCTGGCGGATGCCTACTGGCACGTTCCAATGAACCATCACGCTTCCTCCTGCCTAGGATTTCGACTCCAAAGGAAAAGCTACGCCTTCAGGGCCATGCCCTTCGGCCTCAATGTGGCCCCTCGGATCTTCACAAAGCTGGCGGACGCCATAGTACAACAGCTCTGCCTCCGAGACGTCCAGGTGATGGCCTACCTCGACGATTGGCTAGTTTGGGCTCCATCGCCCGAGGATTGTGTAAAATCCTGCAGCAAAGTCACCCAGTACCTAGAACACCTGAGATTCAAGATAAACGAGAAGAAATCTCGCCTCTCTCCAGCTCAGAAGTTCCAGTGGTTAGGAATCCAATGGAACCTTCAGTCACACCGCCTTTCCATCCCCCAGAAGAAAAGGAAGGAAATAGCAGGGTCTGTCAAGCGACTACTGAAATCCAAACGGATCTCAAGACGCCAGCAGGAACAAGTTCTAGGCTCTCTACAGTTCGCCTCAGTAACAAACCCAGTGCTTCGTGCACAGCTAAAGGATGCCGCGGGAGTCTGGAGACGTTCTGCATCCATCGCTCGAAGAGACCTCAAGAGACGGCTCCCAAACAGACTTCGACTTCTCCTCAAGCCGTGGTCGGAAGCAAAGGCCCTGAAAAGGTCCATTCCTCTTCAACACCCACCTCCATCACTCAACATCCACACGGACGCTTCGCTGGAGGGTTGGGGAGGTCACTCCCACCAAAAACAGGCTCAAGGCACTTGGTCTCCCCTGTTCAAGACGTTCCACATCAACATCTTGGAGGCCATGGCGGTCCTTCTAACTCTGAAGAAACTATCCCCGCCTCCCTCGATCCACATTCGTCTAACCCTAGACAACTCGGTGGTAGTTCGATGTCTCAATCGCCAAGGCTCAAGATCGCCCCAGATAAATCAGGTGCTTCTCCCAATCTTCCGTCTGGCAGAGAAGAAGAAATGGCACCTGTCTGCAGTTCACCTACAAGGATTCCGCAACGTGACAGCGGATGCTCTATCTCGGACAAACCCGATAGAGTCGGAATGGTCTCTAGACGCAAGATCATTCTCCTTCATCTCTCACCAAGTCCCAGAAATTCAGATAGATCTCTTCGCAACGAGCGACAACAATCAACTTCCTCGGTATGTGGCCCCGTACGAGGACCCCAAGGCAGAAGCAGTGGATGCCATGTCACTGGACTGGAACAGATGGTCCAAGATCTACCTGTTCCCTCCCACCAACCTTCTGCTGAAAGTCCTCTCCAAGCTGAGAACCTTCAAAAGGACAGCGGCCCTAGTGGCTCCCAAGTGGCCCCGGAGCAACTGGTACCCCCCTGGTCCTGGAGCTGCAGCCCAAGCTGATCCCTCTCCCGGGCCCAGTTCTCTCCCAACAAGTACAGAAGTCGACTGTCTTCGCTTCATCATCGAAAATCAAGGACCTTCATCTCATGATTTTCTCTCCCTAGCCGCAAAGAAGAGGTTTGGGATCTCGAAGAAAAGTCTAGACTTCCTCGAGGAATACAAGACCGAATCCACAAGACGGCAATACGAATCATCTTGGAGAAAATGGGTCTCCTTCGTCAAGACAAAAAATCCTAAGGAAATCACAATTGATTTCTGCATGTCCTTCTTCATTCACCTTCATGGACAGGGATTAGCAGCCAATACGATTTCAACTTGCAAATCGGCCTTGACTAGACCAATTTTGTATGCCTTCCAAATTGATCTGTCCAGCGACATCTTCAATAAACTACCGAAAGCATGCGCTCGTCTACGCCCAGCACCCCCACCGAAACCGATCTCCTGGTCATTGGACAAGGTGCTCCATTTCGCCTCCAACTTGGATAATGATTCATGCCCTCTCAAGGATCTGACTCAGAAAGTTATATTTCTCTTTGCTCTTGCCTCAGGAGCCCGAGTCAGCGAAATAGTGGCATTATCAAGAGAAGAGGGTCACATCCTGTTTACTGATACAGGAGACATTACCCTCTCCCCGGATCCGACGTTTCTCGCCAAAAATGAATTACCCACCAAAAGATGGGGCCCCTGGAGAATATGCCCCCTGAAGGAAGATGCCTCTTTTATGCCCAGTAGAGAGCCTCAAGGTCTATCTTCGCAGAACTTCGAACTTTGGTGGAGGCCAACTCTTCAAAGGAGAAACATCGGGCAGCGACCTGTCACTGAAACAATTAAGAGCGAAAATCACCTACTTCATTCGCAGAGCGGATCCCGACAGTACACCCGCCGGTCACGATCCTAGGAAAGTTGCATCGTCTCTGAATTTCTTTCAGAGTATGGACTTTGAAAGCCTTAAAAGCTTCACAGGCTGGAAGTCCTCGCGCGTTTTCTTCAAACATTATGCGAAACAAGTGCACGAAGTCAAACATTTTGTGGTAGCCGCAGGTAGTGTTATGAAACCTGCACCTAACTCTGCATAGAACAGTGAGTTACTTGGGACTCTAACTCTTCGGGTGCCTATGTTGACCCTCGAGCGATACATAGTGATGTCGAAAACACTTAGTGCTTTTATAACTGTTCTTATCCCAGGTGAAATGTCATAGTTGTCACACAAGTGCCGCATGCCTTGAGCATGATGTGTTTTAATTAAAGACTAACGTTCCTCGAGAACGAGTGCCTACTAATAAATTTGAAATTCCCTTTCAGATTCAAGAGCAAGTCTTTATTACTATGTACATTGTAATTACTGTAAATGAACTTTACTTATTGCTGCAATTCATTTAATTTCTGCAATTGTGAAATAAAATTTCTATTTTATTACTTGTGCGTCTCAATCAGCTCCTACTTACTATGAAATACATGCCTGTCATAGTTTTATTATCCCCTTTCCTTATGGTTCATGGAGAAATTAAGGTCCTAACCCTTAATTTATATTCACTCTTACAATGTAATATTCCAATACGAATACTTACTCTTCATACCCTGGAGACGAAACCAACCTTCTCAGCACACAGTGTCCAACCACCACTGGTCTGCCTTCCAGAATGTTCCGATACGAATGCCAACCATTCAGTCTCGTCTCCAAGTTCTTCAGGTTCTTCTATCAGGGTGAATAGCCCTTCAATAACCACTTTGACGTCGGCATGGCCCGTGGGAACTTCACTGCCAAGGGGGGCAGGAAGATTCTTCCCTATGGTTCTTTATTAAGATTACTATGCTATTTGTTCAAAGCCCTTGGCACTTACCAATAGGGGAAAATCTACCACGATACATTGATTCTCTGGTATTCTTCCATCAGGACGCCATGGCTTGAGCCCAAAAAACGGATTTTGAGCGAAGCGAAAAATCTATTTTTGGGTGAGATAGCCATGACGTCCTGATGGACCCTCCCTGCTACTTCGTCCAGTTTTTAGGTCCCACCCTGCTCTGCTGTATCATGGTGATCGGCAAGCAACTGGCTTCAGGATGAAGATGGACGTGACGTCATTTAAGCAATGGCGCCCGTTTGTTTACGTCTCGAGTACCAAAAGTAGCCACGGATGAGATTAGCTATGGAACGGCTCCCAGCTATTCTCCGCCTTTACACACCGAAGCATTATCTCTGTTCGGGGTGTAGATAGCTATGTGGCGCGTTAATACATGCGTCCCCTGTTGATATACGATGTCTTAAAGGGAAACCTTTAGGATACTCGCTCCAGAAGTTAGAATTCTGTGATAACCTGTGGTTAAATTCTCTGGGAATATCTTAGTAGTTATTTACCCAAGGAAGCTACCAAAAAGGAACCTTCCATCAGGACGCCATGGCTATCTCACCCAAAAATAGATTTTTCGCTTCGCTCAAAATCCGTTTAGTCTATAGGACATTGGCATGTGTTTTGCCTCTGTCACTATTGAGTGACCTTTAAAAACATTTGATACTGTATACTGACCATTTAAAAAAAATTCTCTATCGCAGTGACCGTTTTGTACTATGTGGTTAATGTAATGTGATGCGCCGAGAGAAGGTTGTGACTCAAAGGCGGAATAAAAGCAACTGAGTAACTTTATTACAGAACATCCATTTTTATATATATATAAACTCCAGGCAAAAAGGGCACAAAAGACATAACAGGCAAATTCATGTTCAACCGATACCGCACCGGTTAACAGTTAATGGTGAGAAAAACAGACATGTTACTTCAGGTTCTTATCAGTGCGAGGGGAGAGCGAAGATACAAGCATAATATATACACAAAATGAAATTTTGTTACTATGTACGATCGTGTGACACACGGTTGGTACATGGCTCCCCCCTAAAAATGACATACTGTACATGTTAAATAGGGCGCCCAGATCTGGAGTGGTAGTAGCAAAACTGTGACCGATGGGCGGCTCTGAGTGGCTGTAGAAGTCGTTGGTTGGGGCGTGAGCAAGTGGTGGATGATGGGTGGCTTTGTTGCGCTCCGGCTCGTCACGAGGTAGGCGTGTGTGTCCTACGGCATTCATAGGCGTGTGTGTCCTACGGCATTCAGAGGCGTGTCCTACGTCATTCATAGGCATGTGTGTCCTACAGCATTTACAGGCGTGTGTGTCCTACGGCATTCATAGGCGTGTGTCCTACGGCATTCACGTCAGCTTCGGTTGACATTGAATAGGTGTCCTTCGTTAGGAGTGGAGGCGTTGATGGAGGTCTTGAAGGTCATGAAGTGGCTGTCCATAAGGGCGTCGGCTTTGGTTGTCAAGTCCTTTATGGGTAGACTATCGACATCGCATACAGGTTCGGGTAAACGGCTTACCCAAAGAGCACGAAGTAGGTTCACCTCCCAAGGAGAACCGTCTGCGGCAGGTTGCAGGCGAGTGATACTGGTCATTTCCCCGAGGGTGAGCGAAGCCCTTTGGTCCCCCAACGGTTGTTGAGAGAGCTGAAAAAGCTTTGCTATATGTGCGGCTGGCGACGGCGAGTACTGCTGCCGAAGGTATGCTTTGAGGGCGTCATAGTAACGGTGAGGGGGGGGGGGGGGAGGCGGGAGGAGCGAGTCACTCTGGGGTCACCAATGTGACGAGCCGAGAGAAGGTTGTGACTCAAAGGCGGAATGGAAGCAACTGAGTAACTTTATTACAGAACATCCGTTTTTATATACATAAACTCCAGGCAAAAAGGGCACAAAAGACATAACAGGCAAATTCATGTTCAACCGATACCACACCAGTTAACAGTTATTGGTGAGAAAAACAGACATGTTATTTCAGGTTCTTATTAGTGCAAGGGGAGAGCGAAGATACAAGCATAATATATACACAAAATGAAATGTCGTTACTATGTAAGATCGAGTGACACACAGTTGGTACAGTAATAAAGATTTTTGTTTAATCTGTCTTTGTTTTCCAATCTTCAGCCCTCGTTAACGCTTACGAGAAGTTTCCAGGTACGAGTATTCCTGTCGGGTCCTCCAGGTAACAGCTTTCGAATTTTATTGTTAAAACCATGAAAGGTAGCCATAGCTTAATAACCAGCCAAATATCCCTTGGTTATCTGTCTGTCTATCTTTAACATTTCGATGGTTTTTACCTCTTTTAGAAGCTTTTTTGAAAGTGAAACAGTGGTTTTTAACGTGTTCATTACGAATATGTGCATAATAATAATAATAATAATAATAATAATAATAATAATAATAATAATAATAATGAAGCTATAAATTCGTCCTACATGAGGCAGACTCAACATCGTTAGCTATCGATCCCTTCAATGTTGCAATTATCGTTGATAGTTTAACCGAGCAACATATCCCATTATCATACTCATTTAATTAGCCCACACTTCAATTAATTACCCAATTATTAAGTCGAACATTGATTTCCGTATAATTAATACAATCTAGGAAGTAACTCATTATAAGGTGGCATTTAACATTGATTATTTATATTCTGATTCGAATAATGTTGGTTTGAGAAATCTCATTACAGATAACATACTTTTTATAAAATGCGCATAAGTTATACTATTAATGAGTTATAGAGGAAAATTCAAGTCAAAAATATGTAATACAGAATTTCAAGAAGAAAGAAAGATAATAATCAATATTTGTGTGGATGTGTGTGCCTATGTATTCTAATTTTTCTACTCCAATGTCCTCTCTTCATTGGCAATGATCTATAATAAGTGACCATTACCATATTTGCATCTTAGAGATTATCTTCAATTAACCCTTTAGCGGACGAGTAACTGGTGTGGGATGCATTTTTCGCTATCTTCACAAGTTTGATGATCGTAATCTATGTGACGCACATCACGCCATAATGGCCTCAGCCAATGGGAGCATACTTCATGTCTTTGCCTAGTCTCTGAAGTCATAACCTAATATAGCTAAACAATTGTGTTTCATGGTGATATGATTGAAATTAGTGTGTTGTTAGAGGTATTAGGTGAAATTCTATCGTCCAGGTGGTTAATACCCCGGGATTTGTGCCTGGCTAACGGGAAGTAGGATAAACCCAGATGAGCTGAGCAGCCTGGACTATGAGAAATCATGCTAATTCTGGAAGGGTTGAGCCACCTGGAGTATGGGGAAACACACGGTCTTCTTTGTGGTCTACATGGTGCACATTTATATATAATTATTGGTTGTTATAATGGAAATATTTATAACATGTTGTTATGTTAGTATATCCTAGTGATTTGTAGTGTTTTCTAGTGCCTTTTATGTTATGAAAATGAAGATTATAAGTTAGAAATGGCCCAACATTCCCTTTGTTCATAGGTCTTCATTGTGGCCCTTATGGTACATATTTTCACGTAATTATTGATGGTTGTAGTGGAAATGTTATTGAATTGTTGGTATGCTAGTATAGCCATGTAATATATAGTGCTTTCTAATAACTTTTGCATCATGAATGTGGAGTTTATAAGACAGACATGGCCAAAATAATTACTTTGTAAATAAGTCTTTATTGTGGCTCACATGGTCCACATTTATATTGAATTATTGATGGTTACAGTGGAAATATCAGTAAATTACTGTTATGATAGTATAGCCTAGTGATATATCGAGCTTTATAATGTTTTCTTTTTTCGTTATGAAATTGGAGTTGAGTTTATTATAACAAAGTCATACCCAAATATATACTCCTTATATAAATATAGAGCCACTATTATATTTGTGAGAAATCATGTAGATGCAAAATATGATTATGATGCTTACAAATTATACTTTGTTTTTTTTTTTTTTTAGCTTCAAAAAACAAACTTTTTTCCTCTATAGATATCAAGCCCAAGTGGTTGGTCTCCAATGAAAGTGAGATAGAAGTCGAGGATAACCTCGAAGCCATCAACGATAAGACCCTCGACTGTGATTTCCTCTTTTCTATAAATGAAAAGGCACTCTTATCGCAACCTGCATCTGGTGAGTTAAAAAGGCTTATTTATAGAGTTTACTTAGGACATTTTGAATGATAGTGCCTACCTAATTCTTATCTTGATGCAAGTTACTTACTTAACCTTCTTTCAACAGGTTACGTGACTCCTGTGAGGCCTGAGCAGCTCCCAAAGCTGGACACCCAGTTCTAGGAGGAAGAGGACAAATCGTCACCCTCAATGAAGAGGGCCAAGAGCAACGGTACCAAACCCTAGGAACTAATGAGGAAGACAACTACTACCCTGATTGACCTGAGTTTGTTCACCCCATTTTCTCCCAACTAGTAATTTCAGACCATGCTAACACAATCTGTTGTAGAGGATATTGTCAACAAGACAAATTATGTGAGGCTGAAGGATGTGGGCACTACCTTTTGCACTGACGTCCCTGAAATGATGTTTTTTCTTTCTTTTGAATCATTACTTATATAGCATTATACACTGCCTAGTATAGAGGATTATTGGTCACAATGAACGATCATGCAACAGATGGAGGATGTAATTCCGCCCTAAAGGTTCCATTACAATAACAATAAGGATACCTGGACGACCACTGACCGATTCTTCAAGATTCAGTAACTCTTCAATGCTGTTACACGAGAATTCCCGAAGGTAACCACGATCCCGTCGCAGTCGGTGGAAGAAGACCAGGACATGAGCCTTATAGTAGTTCATTCAAAGCAAGCCTAACATGTAAAGGTTTTATTATCATTATTACCATCTAATCAACAACCCTCGTTGGATAAGCAAGATGCTATAAGCCCAAGGGCTCCAACAAGGGAAAATAGCCAGGGCACCAGCCAACTGTTGACATACTACCAATAGAGAGTTATTGGTTTCTTTGACTGGCCAGGCAGTACTACATTGGATCCCTCTCTCTGGTTATGGCTCAAGTTTCCTTGCCCTACACATATGCCCAATAGTCTGGTCTATTCTTTCCACATTCTCCTCTGTCCTTATACACTTGAAACCACTGAGATTACTACAGTTCTTTACTCAAGGAGTTAACTACTGCATGGTAATCGCTCAGTGGCTACTTCCCTTTTGGTAAGGGTAGCAGAGACTCTAGCTAGGGTAAGCAGCTCTTCTAGGCGAAGGACATTCCAAAATCAGACCATTGTTCTCTAGTCTTGGGTAGTCCCATAAAATATTCTAAGAACAGTAACAACATTAAAATAAATCTTCCATATATAAACTATGGAGAGACTATGTTAGCCTGTTCAACCAAAAATATTCGATGCAAGTTTGAACTTTCGAAGTTCACAGCCTGATCAGTAAGATCATTGTACAATCTGGTCATAACTGGAATAAAATTTCTATAATACTGTGTAGTACTGAATCCTATGATGGAGAAGGCATGCCTAAGAATGAATTGCATGCCCGGTATTACATGCAGAATGGTACTGTCTGGTAAGATCTGAATGCAAAGGATGATCAGATTTATGAAACATTTTATGCAACATGCATTAAGAACTAACTGAATGACTGTGTTAAAGATTAATATCTAGATCAGAAATATGAAATTTATTGGCCCACAAGTTTTTTTCCAACACATTAAGATGAGACTCGGCAGCTGAAGACCAGGCAGGAGAACAATACTCGAAACAACGCAAAATGAAAATATTAGAAATATTCTTGAGAATAGATTGATCACTGAAGATCTTGAAAAACTTTCTCAATAAGCCATTTTTTGTACAATTGAAGAAGAAACAGACAGAATGTGTTTCTCACAAGTAAATTTGCAATCAAGATGCTGCTCAGCAGGGCCAGTATTAATATATGAATTCATGACATCCTCATCCCGCAATGAAGAAATTACTCTCTCCAATTACCCTAAAAGTTTCCCAGGGGAGGAATCTGTCCTACAAGTCAGTCGCAAGATATATCACTCTTTCAATAAATCGCATTAGTCTGCAATCTATTCCGATAACTGGTTCTTTAGCATTGGCACATGGAGTACCTCAAGTATCACTTAGGCTGCAGACGTGCAGGCACAGTGAGAAAAAACAGGATTTATTATCTTTCACTAACACCTGTCAAAGAAACTAACAAAAAGATGTTCCTATGGGGAAACATTAGGTCCATTGCTCTGAAGAGAACCTTGTGATGCGATAGATGGAAAATAGTGTTATTACAATCCTGTCATTGGATGCTGGGATAACCCAAATGATGTTAGCCCTGCCTTACAATAAGCAGCAGATGTTAGATTCCTTGTCCTAATGTCTCGAAGTAGTACAATGGGAAAAGGATAGGCATCAACAAGTCTGACATGATGACCCACTTTTACAAGACTCCTATGCATGCCAGACAGTGGTACATCAAGCTCTTTGAGTGCATGTTGGACTTATGTATATGCAATGCCTGATTGTACAAAGGAGACTGCAAGTTCTTGAAGGAGAAGTCCATGCCTCTCAAGATCTGACTTGAGAACTTGGGTGTTACAAGAAATCAGAAGCCTATTTCACTTAAAGGGACTCATCCCTCTTTCACTTTATAGTTGGAACCTATGCCAGTGCCAAAGAGAAGACAGTTAACCAACATGCCACATGACAAACTTCTGTATAATACCAAGGAGTGGAATATGCCACTTTTTGTCCACAATAGGATGAGCTGCAAGCTTTGTTCCAGGGACAATGATATCCACAATATGCAATGGATGTGCACAGTCTGCCAACTGGCCATTTGCTTATCGGACATCAAGAACTCATTCATCCCCTTCCATTTCTTTCTTGATCGTAAGATCAGTACTTGCACTAGTCCTCACCCTTCTAACCAAAGTGGAGCAGTAGTGTTAAGCACTTGATCTTTCTTCTTTGGCCTGTCATACCTCAGGTTCTTATTACTATATCTGTAATGTACCAATTTTTACTTTTTCTTGTATATCTTGTGCTTATTTTTGTTTTTGTGTTGCTTTAGGACAATCATTTTGATGTTTCTATTTTACTTCACTTGTAATTTTCATCCGATTTTTCTGTTTGTGGTGCATATCTAGCAAAGTTTCTTTTCACTTTACTTGTATATTCTATTTCCTTCTGGTGTCTGTGGAGCCTTGTATGTTTTGATCTCAGGTTGGTGTTTATGGTGCTTTAGTACAGTCACTTAGATGCTTTTTCATTGCACTTGTATACGTAGATATTCTTTTTGTGCTTGTGAGGTCTATTCGGCACAGTAATTTTGATGTTTTTTCACTGTATTTGTATATTTTCATCTCAGGTATATGTTTTTGGTGCTTTAGTACAGCAAATTTATGTTCTGTTTATATGATTTGTATTTGCAAGGTACAATTGCTGGAAAGTATTTCTTTACCACTGCTATTTTGTTTTATGAAAACTGTATGGAAACACCACAATGGGTGTTTGATTTTTTTTTTGCGAATGAAGCCTATTTATCTAAACACTACTGTAGACAATATTCTAATACGAAAATCGTTCACAAAACAAGTGAAAAATGGTATAGTAAGAAAGTAAAAGAGATAGCAATGGCAAAAATCATATTCAGTCCTGAATAACCGTACATCGTCAATGTTCGTTATATTTAGGTGTGGTAGATTTGCTAAAATCCAACTTTGGTTTATATTAGATTTTGGAGGTTATACTGAGAATATAGCCAAATGAAAAAAAAAAAAAACTTTTATTTACACAACCCATCAGTTTACAAATCAATTAAAGTATAAACCACAAATTTTAAGTTAAAAAATTAATTAAATTATAAACCACAAATTTTAACACCCAAATACATAATTTTATAAAGGCAATTACGATAGCCATTGCCTGGTTATAATATGGACATTTCTCTGTTCGGTAATTGGACGAAAGTCATCCGAGTAACAACATACCTTAACCACCCCGACAGTCTTTGTATCATTGGTAGATGTGGTTGTTCAATACATCGATAGATTTAGCACCGAGAGAGAGAGAGAGAGAGAGAGAGAGAGAGAGAGAGAGAGAGAGAGAGAGAGAGAGAGTTATGCCTGGGTTTATTTTCAGACAATTTAGTTGGTATTATTAAACAGTGCTATGCAGACCTTTTATAATACCACGAGAATGACTACAGAGACTATGTTAATGTCTTCTATTTCTTCCGGTCCTTCATGTGGATCCTTTTCTTTTCTTTCCGTTTATCACTCTTCTTTTCCATTCTTTTCCTTGAGTCCCTGTTTCTGTGAGTAATAACAAGTTTTTTCCGTTTTTTATTCAGCAGTATTGCAATTATAACATCATTGTCTACTTTTTTTATTTGTTTTGGTGGCGAATTCAGAATATTATGAACCTCTCCTGTTTTCACAGGCCTCCGGTGTAAAGGATTCAAGTTACCCCCCGTTTCAAATTACCCCCCGGTAACTTGAAACCGGTTTCCGATTACCGGGGGGGTAGTTTGAAACCGGTTTCAAGTTACCCCTTCTGTTTTCAAGTTACCCCCTCATCAGAATGATAAATAATTAATGTGACATCGCAAATATGTATCATGCATTTATCATGCATTTATTGTTGGCTTCGCAGCAGTAGGAAAAGTAGTTTAATCTGGTATTTAAGACCAAAAATTGTGTATTAGTGAATTATATGACACGTTAAAAGTCACAGACTGTAATTCAAGGTTTTGTGATAAAGGCGAGGTAAAATTTTATTTTATTTCTGTTCGTGTGATTGTTGATATTTTCGTATTTAAGACCTAGTGTCATATAATTCCCTAATTCACAATATTTGAAGTTACAGACTTTCATTTAAGGTTTAGTGATCACGGCGAGGTAAAACTTTATTTTATTTCAGTGTGCGCGTGATTGTCGAGATTTTATTTATTTTTTAATTTTTTCTATCTTCTATAGATTTTATTCATGTGCTTTAGGTACATGAGCTTCGGGCGGCAATATGCCTGGAGAAATTGACACAAAAATCACTCAGAATAAAACGTGTCACAGATGCAGCCAACTTATAAAAAACGACTTTGTTTCAGATTTGCAAGGTAAATTGGGTCAAGGGTATTAAGCATACTGATAACATTATAAAGTAAGACATGAAACTGGTCTGAATTAACTAATTTATTGAATCTTTTGTGATAGCACTAACTTCATCTGACGAAGTCACCATAACCACGTTTGCTAATATAACCTTTGTTGTAAAGAAATTAATTTTGTCGATTAATTAAATAAATTCTAAAACAATACAATCACTTACCTAAATATACCATATTAAACATAGTTAATTAAATCCTTTGTAAAGAATCCTGTCTTTTAATAATCAATCAGAATTGAGAAATGAATTCATTTGAAATCAAAATTAAGATTATTTCTGTTAGTATGATAATCGTTTTATAACAATTTTGCAATTTGTTAGATTTAAGAGTTTCAACTTTTCACCACGTGGTTGCAAACAAAAAGAACGAAGGAAACAATTTAGGGAGAGTATCAAATTAAAGGATTATATTCTTAGACCGTTCAAATCCGGGTGAATGACTTATTAGTTGACCCTTTTCTCCTATTCTTGGCTCGCCCATAGATTAAAGCGGCTAAGCCAGGTGTGCTTTGAAAATGACCCAAGAGAACTGGCAATGCCGCTATTGGGCTCCGAGTTTGCTCTTAAAATGGTTTGACCATACCCATAGTTGCAATATAACAATAGAAATCCTTGTGTCCATATATCTCTTTTGTTTATTCATTTATTCTGTCACTGATAATGCATAGTAACTTCGTAGTATTTGGATGCTATGCACGTAAAATATAAAAGCTCAAATATAAATTACCAACATGCATGTCGTCGTGCAGACAGAATTAACGTTGTGTAAGCTACTGTTAGCTCGATTCATATTAAACCAGAGGACATTAAAGATGGTATAAAGTCTCGATTACTAGGTATTGCTGTTTTGTCATTTGATGAAATGAGTAATAAGAAAGAATGGAGCTATGACAAACGGGCAGAAGTGTTATATAAACCGCATGGAAATGTACAGGTGACTATGTCGCAAGGTCTTTTTTTTTCTTTATGATAAATTTCAGGTAAAATTCTTAAACATTTTATGACACCGTTTTTCAATAATTTTCCATTTCGATATCAACAACAGAGAAAAAAAAATCCATACACGAATCCATCACTTACTATTCCGGAAGATGGTTTAAATAGGATTTGATTTAGCCCATGATAACACACAGCTGCCTGCCTTTAGGCTAAAATCAGTAACAACAGTTGTGAGATTAACACAAGCTGTGTTCAATGTCATCCATACAGGGCTATAAAGTGTAACGACTTTACCGTAGTCCAGGTGTTTTCGTATACAAACAACCAATGTAAGTACAGTAGAAGCAAACAACATGTACTGTATCATGTTTTATTAAAACTGTTATAATTGCTTACAATCTTGCTTTATTAAAAGTGTCAATTATTTACAGATATCATGAATGATATAGTATGTACAACATACATACAAATACATATACATGTATTATATGTATATATATATATATATATATATATATATATATATATATATACACACACACATATATATATATATATATATACTGTATATATATACTGTATATATATACAGTATATATATATATATATATATATATATATATATATACACATATATATATATATATATATATATATATATACTGTATATATATACAGTATATATATATATATATATATATATATATATATATGTATGTATGTATGTATGTATATATATATATATATATATATATATATATATATATATATATGTATACATATATACTTATGATCAATATGTTGATTATACCTTATATAATATTTGCTTGCAATATAATTATGAAATATTTCAAATAATGGAAAAAATAACCGTTAAAATCAAATTTCACCTCGTCTTCCTGTCTCGGTCAAATATGCGCCCATGACTGATAATGGAATATCCGACATTTATTAGCTAAGATATAAACATAAGACGGATAAAGACTGGATATTAATAAACGATACCAATAGGTGAAGCAGTACATGTATATACATATTACCTAATGATTGTGTTGACCCTGATCAAAAGCAATTTAATAATATTCATAAATGATAAGATCCTGCGCAAAAACGAGGGGGTAATTTGAAACCAGGGGGGTAGCATAAAACCGGTTTCAAATTACCCCCGGGGGTAGCTTGAAACCGGTATCAAGTTACCCCCCGGTAGTTTGAATCCGGTTTCAAATTACCGGGGGGTAAGATTTGGAGGGGGTAATTTGAAACCGGTACACCGGGCCTCGGACACTGTATTAGAATTTCCCTCCCGTATCTGCGCTATTATCTTTTTAGTCTTTTTAGATGAAGAACTTAATAAACCAATAGAAGTTGGTGACCTTCTCCAGGCCACTCTCCATATCCTTTTCCAGCATGTTAAAACTTTCAAATTGAGAAATCCACCTCTTCATGAAGGATTGGCTTTATTTATGTCCTCAATCAACTTCGCCAATTGTCTCCTCTTTCTATCCAGAGTGCTGAATTTCGGAGATTCTGGTTCCGATCTTTCCTTCCACAGAATGGCATCGCATTTTTCTTCTTTATAATCTATGGCAGGAATCCTGCAGCTCTTACAAAGTGAGACATTTCCGAACTTTTTTCCTTTCCCGTCTTCTATTTGCCCCTTTGATGTATCCTTCGATGTGGAATCTATCTTCGAATGTGGCTAATTTTGCAGCCCTTAACGTAATTTCTCTCGCAATATTTTAATCATGTCTTTATCTGGCTCCTCCTCCTCCTCCTCCTCGTTTATTTTTTTCTCTTATTCCTCTTCTTTACTGTCATCTTCCTTTTTTTCTTCCTGTTCATCTTCTTTTACTTATCCCTTTCTTCTTCTTCTTCTTCTTCTTCTTCTTCTTCTTCTTCTTCTTCTTCTTCTTCTCTTTCCTTTTTTTCTACTAACGTCTTTTGAATCTTTACCATTTTCATATGGAATTTCATCATTATCTCCATTGACGAATTCTTCATTGTCAACTTTTTCATTACTAAGGATATCCACATTTATTTGTTTTTCTTTGCATATTCTTGAAATAAATTCGATCTCTGTGTAACAAAACACTCCCTCCAACTCCTTCATCAGGACATTATTATCTCCAGACGTTTAATTTTTCTGAGGAACTACGTTAAATATTTCACCTCACACGCCAGCATTTTTATGCCATATCTGACCCCCAGACTCTGATGTTTATGATCCAACCACTTTACAACTAACTAACGCCTCCAGCATGTTGCAACGCAAAGAACCTCCTCCAAATCCCTAAATGAAAGACTATCTCATCTGATTGCCAGTACGACTCTGAGAAAGATATGAGACAAATTATGTAAGCTGTGATTCAGGTCTTAAGAGTGTAATATTCATAGAGACAAATAATCTCATTTGACACTACACTAATAAAAGACTGCCTTAATGAGAATTGAAAGAATTAGTAATCTAAAGAACCGTCTACAATAAAATTTAGATGTGATGCACGTGCAGCAAGCAATTTCCTATCTACGTTTTCTTCTGAACTGCAACCGCCATCGGACTCTACTTCAAAAAGTCGTTGAACGTAACAAGCTAATTTAAACTCTATTATGATATCGTTATTATATCATTTATTTTTATGCACATAACCTTGTCAAACAAATACTGCTAAATATGAAGATGCAGTTGTCACCCTTATGTCACCTCTTGACGGCCTATAAATAGCTGGGTTATTACTAAATCAAGTTAGGTACTCGGGGGATGTCTTTGTTTCAGTTCCTCCTTCACTCCCGTCACATTGCTGCCCTACAGAGTACCTTAAACACCCAGCCCCCTCCTAGTTCACTGCTTCGTTTGACATATCTTTCGATGACCACGACCACCGAACTTGGTTTTAGGGCACCGAGGTTCAGTTTTATATGAAGTGTGTGACCTTCTCTAGAAGTAAAATCGACTACATCCTTGCTGCGATTCCCGATGCCACCTTCCCAGATACTGGCTTTGCGAGCAAAGGGATGACACCATACAGTAAGATGCCCTCAAATCATACCTCCTGGAGCAGTAGTCACCATCGCCAACTGCCGTGTAGCCAATATTTTTCAGTTCTCTCAACAACCATTTGGGAATTAAAAGACGTTGACAGCGCTCAGAGAAAGGATCAGTATTGTTCATCTTTAGCCAACCTCAGATGGTTCTCCTCGTGAAGTGAACCTACTTTGTACATTTTGGCACATACCTGCCAGAACTGGTGCCAGACGTCCTTCCTGATGTTGAAACCTTGCCCATGAAGGATGACAAAAGTCGACGACCATATGGACACCTACTTCCCCACTGTCAAGAATTCCATCAACAACTCCACTCCTGACGAAAAGGTCAACTACACAACACCAACTAAAGCTGAGATGAATGCAGTAGGACATCAACATCCAACCAGTGACATGCCTAAGCAGCGACAAAGCCACCCACCAACCATCTATACTGCCCCACATCTGCACCCCAACCAACATCCTCAACAGCCACTTGATGACGCCCCTCACCCTCAGTTGTGTTACTACCACTCCAGATTCGGAGCTACTGCTTAAAAACGTGCTATAGAATGTCCATGGTAAAAACTATGGTAGTAGGCCATTGCCTCAAGCAACGGCCTTCCCATTGAATAATCCTTCTTTTTTTGCATAATTCATGATCTAATGTGTGCTTTTTGGTAGATACTGGTGCCCGTTGTTCCCTTCTGCAATATTCCCTGTTATAGGTGCCACCACATCATTTCAAGACTGCTGATGCCTGTCTGGTTGCCGCCAGCAGATCTGCAATCCCCATCAACGGTTACAAGATACAAGAAGCTGACATTCTTGTTTGTGGTTGCCCAGTGCTGTTGGAGTTTCATCATCACTGACGTTACACTGCCAGTCATTAGTGCTTATTTCCTGACCTATTTCCCCCTCCTGGTTGACATTGCACATTGACACTTAGTCAGTCCCAGGTCTCATTCATCCATGCCTTTATCATCTGCTCTCTCCGACCTTGCTTTTCACATCAGTGTGCCCCCGGATACATACCCTAACTCCTCACTCTTTATATCACAATGTCTTTTGTCCAAAACTATACCAGCTGATCATGGTTTCCGCCAAGTACTGTATTCATCACTATAGCAAGACAACAGGGCCCCCAGTGTTTGCCAGATTTAGACATTTGGCATCACACTGTTTGGTAGCTGCTAAATGCACATTTGCCAAAATGGAAAAAAAATAGGACTTTACTAAAAGTTGCCACTGCACATTGTCCTGAAGAAGGATGGATCCCTACACTGTTGTGAGGATTACAGGGGCCTTAACATGCAGACGGAATCAGACCACTACACGTCCCCAACACCACCAACAGCACCACCTACTGTCACGGTGCTAAAACATTCTTGACCATCAACTACCTGAAGAGGTATTATCAGATGCCCATGAACCCAGAAAACATAACAAAAACCACTATCACTAGCCCCTTCAGCACATATACATTCATTTATAGGAGCTGCATTTCTATGATTCATGGATTATATCTTAGGGGATCTCTCCCCCTGTATATATTATGTAGATGACGTACTAGGTTGTCTTCTTTGGAGGGGGAGGATATTATTGATTTGAGATGCCAGAAAACCTCAAATCAATCAATCAATAATATCCTCCCCCTCCAAAGAAGACAACCTATGTCACCTACACATTAGTCTCGCCTGCCTGCAGCAGAACGGCCTTATAACCAAGTACGATATATGTACCTTTGGTGCTAAGGAAGTGGCATTCTCGGGGCATTGTATCACTCCTGAGGGTATTCATCCCCTCCCTGAGAAGGTATCAAAAGTACAGAAGTTCCCCATGCCCTCAACGGTTAAAGCACTGCAGGAGCTCTTGTCAGCAGTCACTGCCACTCTCGCCTCCCTCTATGACTCCCGCAGAGGTAACCCAAAAACCTTAAGTAGAGCCCTTACTGGAGGCAGCCTTCGTCAAAGCCAAGAAGCCCTATCACCTGCTACTACTCTCACCTCTCCCGTGCCAATTGCCCCCTCTTACTCGTCACTGATGTCAGTGACATCACTGTAGGGTCTGTACTCAAACAAATGATTAACGGATTGCTCTGACCACTGGCTTTCTTCAATACGAAACTTTCCAAGACAGAATTCAGCTACTTTACCATCGACTGCAAATTACTGGTGGTGTATTTGTAACTGTAACATTCAAAACATCCCTGGTAAATTGAATTTCGTTGCCGACCCCCTTTCCAGAAGCCAATGGAATAAAAGGTCTTGGCAGAAGCCATTGATAGGACCTCAAGTACCAAACCTGTGGGACATCCTGCACGTGTCTTCAGCGGGAAGACATCGCCTTTGACGACTCCAATGCCACCCTCCTCTGTGACGTCAGTACTTGTAGGCAAGGTGTTTAAATTGATTCAAGGCCTCTCACAGCACTCACCCTGATGAACTGCACAACTACTGAAGTTCAAGTTCATAAGGCATGGCATTACTGAAGATGCTAAGGATTGGGTCACTGCCTATATTCCATATCAAACTTGAAAAATGCACATTTCCTCAACCTGAGTTGTTTTGCACACATTCATGTTGATGTGGTTGTTATCCATGTCACGAAGACACCGATACCTTTTCACTGTGAAAGATCGCTCCACTCACTGGTCTGAAGCCAACCCAATGCAAGATGCAACATCTGCTTCGTGTACTGCTGCCTTACTTTCCGGATGGATGGCAACATTCCGCATTACAAATCATATCCCTTCTGTTAGAGATGCAACATACAGCTTTCAATTGTGGACAACATTAGGCATCAACTCAGTATCACCGTACATCAGACTATTTACAACCCAGCAGCCAACAGAATGGTGGAACATTTCCATTATACCCTCAGTGGAACTTTGATGTCCTGCTGCAATGACTCCAGCTGGTTTCCAAAACTTCTCACATGGACACCATTGATGAAATGGTATGTGATGACCCGTTGGTCCTCCCTAAGGAACTTTTTCCTTTCCGTTCGCTACCTCCTACAATGAGGAGATTTAGCCTCTGCCTTAAGACTTAGAAGTCCCCCCGCAAAATAGTCCATATACAGTATAACACATGTCTTTATGAGCACTGACACTTGTAAGGCCCTGCTTACGCCCACATATACCGGCCAATTCCTTGTCATCCGTTATACTCCTAAACCTTTCCTCCTCAATGATCGTGGTAAATAGGAGTGGATCACCATTGACCGCCTAAACCTGCATATCTCCTGCAACAGTATGATTCTCTTGGCCAGGTCACCCTCTTTCACATGCATGAATGCTTCAAGAGTGGGCGGGAAGCCATGTAGTGCATGTACAGCAAACAATGCTCATACAAAAAGGAAGGATGCCCTCTTTACGTTTACTTCTACACTGCAACTACCATCGAACTCATGTCACAAGATCGTTGAATGTAACAACCTAATTTAAACTCTATTATCATTTTATTATTGCATTATCTGTATTTATGGCAATATTAACCTTATTAACAAGAACCGTTGAATATAAACATGCAAGTGTCACTCATTAGATGACCCCATGGGAGCATATAAATACTTGTGTTGTCTCTAAATAGAATTCGGAGGATATGTTTGTTTCAGTCCCTCCTCCACTCCCGTCCATTGGGAAGAGAGTGTATATTGTTGAGATATGAAAAAAAAAGTTACAGAAATAATCATGAATGAAATCCCTTCTCATAAATCTAAGATTTCCCCCTAAAATGATTAGAGTACCAATTTGCTAAGATTGCAGAATTTATATATATATATATATATATATATATATTAAGAATTTGAAAAACTAACCGAAAATATGAGGAATGAGACTTTCCAAGTTTGAAAAAAAGACAGAAAGAAACCGTCACTGACCCGGGCAATTGGAAAATGGCTAAAGACAAACTCTAATCATTTGAGAGATAAGATGCAACCTACTCCTCTTACACTCCAAAATGTCAGTCGAGCACTGTTCAAACTTTTGAATATACAAAAGGGCTGCTTATTGGAAACGACCCCGCCTGTTGGTTGGGAGTTCGAGACCGGCTCGAGTTTAATAGTTTCTAATAGTGTTTGTAACCTTACCATCCTTGTGAGGTAGAGATATGGGGTTTCGGGGGACCCTATTGGTATACCTGTTGAGTCATCATCAGCCATTGCCTGGCCCTCCCTCGTCCTAGTTTAATGGGAAGGGGGCTTGGGCGCTGATCATATGTAAATGGTCATTCTCTTGGGCATTGTCCTCTCCTTTGCCATTCATATCGACCTCTAAGTCTTTTAACCTTTAAACCGGGGGAGATGTCAGGGCAAGGATACTGATTATACGAACTGGAAGCGATTCAGTGTTATCATGAAGGGAGATAAATTGGATAAACATCCAACTGTGACAGTCATGTTTCAAACAGGAAAGAAACTTCTGACAGCAAATTTTGATAAGATAGATGGAAAAGAAATCTTAAATCCTTAACCACCAACAAATAAATGAATATTAACTTAATGAACAATTTACATTAGTAGTGAATTATATCGTAGAAAGAATCTAATGTAGCGAAGATCTCCTCGTCTGCATGCTCGTTTGTATTAGTACTGAATGCATTCAATCAAAATTTGGGCAGATATTTTGCACACCAATTGGCTGAAAACAAGACTTTCAAACTAGGAACAGAGGATTAATGAGATTTTATTTACCATCGTATAGGGAGGAAATATATTGCATTAATCAAATGAAGGGAAAACGAACCAAGGTCAAGAAAATGTGCAAGAAAATAAAAGACGAAATCAAACAAATGTTGACATGGCAGAGCTTCTAGCAAAATATCATGCACGGAACCACGAGAAAGACATCGTTAGTGTAACCGAAATTGAGCCTTCTTCGTGACTCTGGGGAATTAGTTAGAGGTGAGATATTCGCACCTTTGAAAACACTTAATAACACGAAGAACACGAACCCTGCAGCATTACTCGGAACTGACGTTGGGAAGAGAATATAATAACATATTGGAGAAAGGATAAGATAGTAATTTAGGTCATATTTATACGGAGAAGCTGAATCTTGTTTAAACCATATGTGCAGAAAACGATAAAAATATTTCCTGTTACATCAAAACTATACAGTAGACTAAATCAATCACCTCCATCATGATACCTGTCATTCTAAATATAATTGTTCCTAATAATAATAATGATAATAATAATAATAATAATAATAATAATAATAATAATAATAATAATAATAATAATAATAATAATAATAGTAATAATAATAATAATAATAACACTGTAAATTAAATATAATTGTTCGTAATAATAATAATAATAATAATAATAATAATAACAATAATAATAATAATTTACGTAAAACTAGGGTAATTCCAGTAGATAATATAAATCTTAACATAACATTTCCCATTACAGCCGTAATTTTTTTTTCTGCTAACTGGCTATGAGTGTATTTTATTCTTGTTATATCCTTTACATATCGATAAAAAAAGACAAAAGAACTTGAACCTCACTTTTTGCATCGGTATACAAACTATCTTCTGCACTCTAGATAAGAGATCAATATGTAACTTCTCGTTCATCACGCCCAGAAAACATTGCAAGTATTTTCAACCGGAAAAAAATTCTTAGATTTTCATCTCACATTGTTGCTTTACCTAACTTGGCTTCACTGTTGATTTCATTCTTTTGTAAGTCTTCCATTAGAAGTGAAATTTGATTTTGTCTTAAAACATGACAAGCTGCTCCCCTTAGACAAGGGTTGTGAGAAGTCAGAGAAAAATGAATGGAAGTTAAATATCAAAGAAAAGAAAGGATAATATCTATTTAGTCTTTGACTTGAACCGTCATGAGTAGCCTACCTTTATTTGCAACTTTACCCTGAGGGCGTTGATGAAATATATCAGAATATAAAATCTAACCTTTGATTATAGTGTCAACAAAAGAATAAGTAAGAGCTCTCCATAGGTTGGAAGTAGTTAGAAGTTCCTTACCTGTTGAGAGCATTTAGGACAATTCTATAATGAAAAGGACTAAAATCTTTCTCAAAATATCAGATTTATGACAAATAAGGAGAATGCATATCTAACTGGGATAATCTTAAAAGGTTGGATCAATATATAATCTATCTAACAGAGATACAATGATTCTACATATCCTTTAAGTTAATTGACTTCAAAACAATTTCAGCGTATGATTTTTTTTTTCTTTTTTTTTTTTTGAAAAGGTAATCTGTATTACACAAAAAGTTGTTTCACAATTGGTGAATTCTTACATCCTATATGACAAAAGATGATTTACTTTTTCTGTCAAGGCAGTAAGATCTCACAAGATGAGAGAGAGAGAGAGAGAGAGAGAGAGAGAGAGAGAGAGAGAGAGAGAGAGAGAGAGAGAGAGAGTTAAGGCAGTAAGATCTCACAAGATATATGAGAGAGAGAGAGAGAGAGAGAGAGAGAGAGAGAGAGAGAGAGGAGAGAGAGAGAGAGAGAGAGAGAGAGAGAGAGCAACCCATTAAGTGTCCAATCTAAAGCATAAATTCCAGAGCCCCAACATCTCGTGTAAGTGGCCGTCTACGTTATTCATTATGACGACTTTATGAGGTCGTGTCCAAGGTTACAGCGTATAGAAATGCTATCAAACAACTTACTCTAAACATATATAATACAGCTGCACAGTTTCAGGTTTTGTTTGTAAGTCAAAGGTAGGAAAAGAAACAGGACTTGAAATACTGGTAATCTTTCAAATTCAGTATTTTCTTTCCTTTAATGCATTAATACGATTCTATTGTGACTGAACGATCGGGTCGTTTAGCAGTTTAAGTCGACTTGGTGCTGTCCATTTTCTAAAATTTATAAGAATTCAATTTTGTTGATTAAGACAAGAAAGAGTCAAGCTCTAGTTTTTTCACTCAAGCTAACCAGATTCTTAATTCCATAAAATTTACCAAGCTAACGGTTTACGATTTTGAGCTAAAACTAGATAGTTTTCTTCTCTATCTGCAGAAGCTATTTAATGCTGTTAGTTTTAGAAATACAAATGAATCAATAAAATTCCAAATACCCCCTATTAGGAAAATTATAGTACCTTATTCATTTTCTAATACTCTCACTTTTGAATTTCAGATTATATTATCACGTTTCCATACACATTTGATATTAAGGGGGCCTGAAAAGAAAGAGTTGTTCACATGTGAAATCTCATCTGAAAGTTTAGGATATTCTTGTACGAGAACAATGAATATTCTGTAGCTTACCGAAAGGATCTGTTCTTTCCCTTAAGTATTTTTTATTTTATTTATTTATGAACTTTAGATGAAATATTACCCTCCCCAGTCATAAGTCTATGACTGCATCTTTCACAAATTAACCTCGTCCTCTTGGCTATTCTTTTTAAAATCTATCAAGTGCAATGATTGCAATACTGGTGCACTAATTTCCTCAAATTTTTCTTCCGAATAATGTATCACAATTTGGAAATTGAATCTATTAGATCTATCACTACATATACATACACACATATATACATATATATACATATATATATATATATATATATATATATATATATATATATATATATACATATATATATATATATATATATATATATATATATATATATATATATATATATATATATATATATATGGAGACGCCCCAATGGAGAAACGAAAAATGAAATAATTTTATTCTCAGTGAAAAAGTTAATTTAGTTAAAGATAAACCAGTGTTAAACAAATTAAAGTCTGGCGATTATAGAATGGCGAGAAGCAAAGTTTGTTCAAATCTAAGGAAAGAGAGTGCAAAATTAATACTAAGAAAGAAAGTACAAACTCCTGTAATAAGAGAAAAACCTGATGAGTTTAGTTTAGCAATACAAATTAGGTACTCCCATTCTCATGATGAAAAGGAAGCAAGTAAAGAAGAAATGAACAGTATTTTACCAAAATGTATATTGGAATTAGCACAACAGATAGGAGGAAAAGTCCCCAAACAAGATTAAGGAAATCTATCAGAGAAGACCTACAACCTAATAAAGAAAAGATTGGAAATGAGGGTAAAATCCAAGAGAGATGAAATAGAATTAGCAAAACAATAAACAATAAAGCTAAAAACCCATGATATTCGTAAACACAATAAGACCAAAATTGAGAAAAACACTAAAAAAAGGAAGTCTAGGAACAGGGAGGCGCCAACAGGTGTTTGCTTTGAAGGATGAAGATGAAAATATTATTTACAATAGAGATGGAGTTACAAAAATTGCAGAGGATATCTATACAATGCTATACAATAGTGATAAGAGAAATAACTTCACCAATATAAATAATGAAACACTTGAGCCGGTACCATACGCAATGGTAAGAAAAGTAAAGAAAGGATTAAAAGGCATGAAAAAGGCAAGGCAGCAGAGGAAGATGGCCTCAAGATTGATTTGACAATAGATGAATTAGATACCATAGTAAAACTCGCTGAGTTCTACACCAAATATCTGAAAGAATGCTCTATACCTACAGCTTGAAAAAACTTTATCATCATATTAATTCACAAAAAGGGAGACAAAAAACAACCGGAAAAATTACCGCCCAAAAATTGTACTCAACGTAATATATAGAATATTTACAAAGACCATGTTAGGCCCAATAAAAAGACAGCTAGACTTTAATCAACCAAGAGAGCCGGCAGGCTTTGAAAGTGGTTATTCAACATCTGACCATATACATGTAATTAACCAGCTAATGGAAAAATCAACAGAGTATGACAAACCACTATGTATGGCATTTATAGACTATGAGAAAGCTTTTGAATCTGTCAAAACCTCAGTAGTAATGAAATCCCTTAAAAAAAGAAATAGAAGAATCTTATGTTTGAACACTTGGAAAGATTTTAAGAATTTAGATTGCGGAAAAAGTAAGAATTGATATTAATGGGGAATACCTTAACAACCTATGATTTGCATTTGACATAGTTGTGTTTAGTAAATCACGGGAGGATTTACAAAAGAGAGTAGTAGATTTGAATAGAGAAACCAGAAATATAGGACTGGAAATGAACATGAGATTAACTAAGATAATGTTCAATGAAAATGCAAATACAACTAATTAGAGTTATGGAAGAGCATCTAGAGATTGTTAATAAATATGCGTACTTAGGACAGACTGTGTTTCCCCAGGACACGAGACCGAAATCAAAAGAAGGATAAGCATGGGATGGAGAGCATTTGGTAAACAAAATGAGATTATAAATGTAAAATGCCCCTTTCTCTAAAAAGAAGAGTATTTAATGAGACGGTCCTATCTGTATAAACTTATGCATCAGAAACTTGGAGCCTTACTAAAGCCTTAGAACATGAGCTAGTTACAACTTAAGAGCTATGGAAAGAATAATGATGGGAATAACACTAATAGACAGAAAAAGAGCAACGTGGATACGAGCGCAAACATTTAAGAAAAAGAAATAGACATGGCCAGGCCATATAATGAGAATGACAGACAATAGATGGACATTAAGAATAACAAAATTAGTTTCTTGAGATTGTTAAAGAAGCCAGGGAATGGAGAGTAGACAATGGATTGACGAAGTAAGAAAGCCTGCAAGTGTGGACTGGCACAGAAAGACCATAAACAAAGGCAAGTGGAAGGACATATCTGAGGCCTTTGTTCTGCAGTGAAATAGTAACAGTTGATGATATATATATATATATATATATATATATATATATATATATATATATATATATATATATATATATATATAATCTGTCCATGGAATGTTTTAAGCTTACATCCTTTGACTTGTGTATGAGAGAGAGAGAGAGAGAGAGAGAGAGAGAGAGAGAGAGAGAGAGAGAGAGAGAGAGAGAGAGAGAGAGAGAGAGAGATTGACTAAACATATTCAGGAAAGACTGTCACTATATCGTGCACCCGTCCCAGAACAGTCAGCCACAGAATTTGTACGTTATAGAACAGTTTTTAGATATGAATGAGCTCTGCGATTCTTCACGACCAAATTTCGATACGAAATAGACAAAAAAATGAGGGAAATTCATCTCAGCCAGACGGGTCAAATTTCCTTCCAGCCAAAAGGCCATTAAGTAAATGAATTCGGCCACAGTTTCCCGGCTGGCTGTCGGTTTGCCAGCTATTCCAGATGTATTATGAATGCAGCAATTTTGAGAGAAAATGCCAACGTAAAGGGAAGTAAAAGATATGGCTGCCACACTGGAATCAGAGCATTAGAGCCACAGAACTTTGCTTTTTATCAATGCAAGTGTAACCACGTGAATATACAAACGTACTTATTCACGTAAATTGTTGCAAAAGTCTATATTTATACTAATTTTCATTCATTTCTTTTCAATTTTTAAAATATATGTAAAACACAACTAGGATAATCTAGTTCTTAACAACGTTGACTTTGAACATTACTTCAGACAAGATACCCACATATGCTCAAGCATATTTTCCCCTGAGGGGTCTACAGTAGTAGTGCTTCTCATCATTAGGACCTCAAGCAATATCAAGAAAACAGAAAAGGGTCCCATTCAGTTCTATTAAACTTCCATTTGCCCAGAGAATTTATCCAGTTTTAATCTCAATAGAAAACGCTTCAAATCACAAACAAATAGGTTAATATTTTAATTTTCTTACGATACTGAGGTTTAACGGTATGCTTCAAAGAGTACCTAGTTATCGACTCTCTTAACTCCCTTGCTCAAAATTTTACATATATTATACATGTATACTGTATTCTGCTACTGTCCAGTAGTAATTTGGCATGCCTATACATGAAAAAAAAATAATATATTTAGTTTAATTAGCACCGACCTAAAGTTATAAACATAAGCATTTATAAGTCCCATAATTGGATCAGTAGAATATCTGCAAGAAAGAATTCGAGAAAAATGCACATCAGATTCAAGTATTTCAAGAATTCATATTACCATACGTAGAATAATCCTTTCCATTTCTCTTCATGGTAGTGATCTTCAACGTTGCGACACCATATCTCACTTGTTAATAAATATAAATGCCCCCTGTTTGGGTGAAATGCACTTTACGTGAATCGTAGCCTTTTGTATAAACCTGTTTCTAAGGAATACTGAAAATGAGCCTAGTGTTGTGGCTTGGAGCCGTCATGACTCTCTCTCTCTCTCTCTCTCTCTCTCTCTCTCTCTCTCTCTCTCTCTCTCTCTCTCTCTCTCCAGAGATGAATAGCATTCCAATGTTTTATGGGACAAATCAAATAAGAATACAAGATAACCAAATGAAACCTCAAAGCCGAAAACTCTTACCCAGAACGCATAAATTGAGGAAGACCCGAAGAGAATAAACTGCCTCTCACTCGGCTACTAAAAATCTCTCTCTCTCTCTCTCTCTCTCTCTCTCTCTCTCTCTCTCCCAACCCAAAGTTAGTTTCAAGAGGCTGCTAAGAAGGGCCAAAGGGTTGCTGCAAGACCCTCAGGGAATGCGTACAGTTTACAGCGTGAGATGCACCAACAGTACTACTAATGATGGTAAATAAAATTCACAGAGGATCCATATCTCCACACATGCATTGAGCTTACAAAACTAATCTAGCTAACACTTTCTGTCACATTTATCTATTTGGCCCACAATTTACAACCCTTTTTCTATATTCTTTGGCTTGTTTTCATTATCACCAATCAGCACTCCATCATCTGTAAATATTGCCCTCCAAACTTCATTGGACTAAATTTATCCTTCCATTGAGTAAGGCAATCATGGAGATAAAGTATACCATTGCATGAGGTTTTCTTTACAACAGACTAACCATATAATGTAAACAGTTTTTTTTTTTTTACTGGTAAAAGTGTCTTAAACATCCCGTTATAAAAACAAATCCTATATAGCCGCAACATTGCATAGGTCAAATGTGTTAGTAACAATATTATAGTAAACGGTCCCAAGTTACCGTCTACTACCTTTATTTAAATGTTTCATGCTAAAAATTTATTACTCCCAATGATTATAATTTTAAGAAACATGATAGACAACCCACGGATTTCCCGCAAAAAAAGGGGGTTTCGACAAATATTCTTTTAAAATGTAAAGATATATATGCAAAGAAAAGTGCATGTGTGTGTTAGCTCAGAGAAAATAATAACAGTGTAAAATAAAAAATAAAACCCTTTACACCTCCATAACATTCCTTTGTAACTCGCAATGAAAACAAAATTCTGTTATCAAGGCACAACTTTAAGTACTATTCTTCTTTTTCTTAGGAATATTATTGTTAATACTATTTAATCCAGCCACCCGAAAAATATAGCGTTAATTGTTGACCCTCAAAATAACCTACCATCTTACTACTCTGGTAATCGATTTAATGCCTAACAACCACCAATGTTACATGCCGTACATCACGACCGTTAAACCAAACTAATTCCTCACACTATCTTCACCAAGGTCTATGGACCTTGTTCTTCACATTCATAGTTACTTAAGGCTATTTTATCAGTAACGGTTTCAACAGAATAGAAACATTTATTTTAAAACATTAACACGTTACGGCCCTCACAGCTACTAATGGGGCTCTTTTTGTAAGTCTACATACTTTGGTTTATGAGCAATTCACTAGAGATTTTTTTTTTTTTTTTTTTTTTTTTTTTTTTTTGCAGATCCAACTCTCCTATTGCTAGCTAGACCACAAGAGAAAGGAAAAACCACAGTAGTTGTTTGAAAAATTCCTACGAATAAGACATAATTCTTACCTTTAGAATTTTCTTGATCTTTTTAATGGCAATAGAGGAGAACTTGTTCAGCCGTTCACCAATGGAGTGGAAGAGCACCAAGCAGAGGGGTATTCCCACCATGGCGTATACAATGGTAAAAATCTTACCAGGGACAGTGTTCGGGGTAGAGTGGCCGTACCCTGTAAAGAAAAGATCTGTTTCAAGACCGATTCATCCATTATCAAATAGAAGGAATATACTTATAAGATCTGAAAATGTCAGTAAAACCTCATTAATCACATAAAAACATGTGAACCTCCTTTGTAATCATGTTCAACAATTGCAGCAATAGTGTATAATACAAAAGATTCTAAAAGCCTCACTTACTAATAATAGGATCTGATGAACTGACCCAAAACCAACGGCAAATACAATGCCATAAATGAAACGCAATAACAATTGAACAGACGATTTCCAATTCTTTACTTTCATACATTATATGGTAATTATGATAACCACCTTACTTTATTAATCCTTAATAATTGTCACCTCTTGTTTTAGTTTAAGCCGTAAATGTTGCCATATCCCTTTTAGTATTGTCATAAAAAACTACATCCAATAAAGCTACTATGTCATGTTACGCCTAATACGACGATTACTTATTCCACGCTTTACAGATTCATGTCACAAGTGAAATGAGTTGTGTTGGTAAAATCCTAGTAAGGCTAGATAAAGGACGAGAAAAGTGCTTAGGTGTTAGAACTGACATTCACTCTGTTTCGATAGGAAATCGCACAACCAACCATCTTTGCTGAAGTGTATATATATTTTCTTAAACAATTGCAGAGGAACAAACAAATAAAAAAGATACTGTCAGGAAAAGTTTACTGTGGACATATTCACAAATAAAGATGATAATATTAAAGATTTCTTTTTATTTCTACTCTTTTCCATTACCACTTTTCAAGCATCGATGGCATATCACTGGAGTTTTGAATAATTTCTTCTAAGTCTCCAACAAATGAACCAATTGTGCTTTCTTTATGATCTAATCAGAGAATCATTGAAACCTTTTGCATTTTCAATGTATTTTGTGCTATTTAATTTTACTAAAAGTGAGCATGGAATTCAGCTACTTTTATAGGATAAGTTTTATCCAGAGGAAACATATTCAAATCTATTTTGAGATATCACGAATGATGTGATTAAAAATTGAGGTTAAAATAACTTTACTTCTTAAAATCCAAATCTCTCTCTCTCTCTCTCTCTCTCTCTCTCTCTCTCTCTCTCTCTCTCTCTCTCTCTCTCTCAAGAGCAATGTCATCCGTTGCTCCAGGGGAGATCGGAAGATTGCAAATTACCTCTTCATCTCGTTAACTGCTACGATGAACTTATCAACCTGCAGCCATCAGACGAAGATGATTGACTAAAAAATAGCATGACTACGAAACTGAATATGCATGGCACGAAAGTAAACAGGAATATCGGTAGGACAGGAATAATCATGGAAATGGGCAGGGAACGATGTAAACAGGAGTTATATGCAAGGCAAAAAGTAAACAAGAATACCTGTGGGTTATATCTTTTACTCCGATTATCATTATTTTGTTCTATTTAGCTAACTGTATTATTTGAAATAAAGGTTACACAAAAAATGCTAGTAAGGACCCTTTACTTCACTGTAGTAAGTATGAGAATGTTGCATTTGCCATCAGGCTCCCTTTATCTGTTCACACACACCCACACACACATACACACAAACACACAGCACACACACACACACACACATATATATATATATATATATATATATATATACATTTATATACATATAAATTATATATATACACATAGATATATGTATATATATATATATATATATATATATATATATATATATATTTATATATATAGTGTATACATATATATTAATTTTTCACCATATTCCCTTTCCCCTAGACAGATTTGGCACCAGAAGAGGTTAGTCTTCTTGTGATTGAGCAAGTTCTTATAGTATATGAAGTTTCTAGACTGACGACCTTTATGTTGACCCTAGAGATTGATGGTACCTACTTACAGCTTGAGCTTGGGTGGTCTCGAGGAAGGTTCTTAGGATAGAACGTGAAAGATTCGCAGCAAGAGATCAGACCACTTAGCCAGGGCGTCCACGCTCTCATATCCACATTTACTGGGGTGGTTGGGCCGTGTTTCAATGAATTCTATCATATATATATATATATATATATATATATATATATATATATATATATATATATATGTATATAATTATATATATATACTGTATATATTTATATATACACACATAAATAGACACATATATGCATACATGCATACAGTATATGTGCAATCAAACACACACACACACACACACATATATATATATATATATATATATATATATATATATATATGTATGTATATATACATGTGTGTGTACAGTATATATAAATATATATACAGTGTATATATATATATATATATATATATATATATATATATATACACACATATATATATATATATAACTATAGACATGCAGTATTTAAACATATGGATATATGTATGTATACATTCAAACATACATACCTACGTATTCATACATATTATTATTATTATTATTATTATTATTATTATTATTATTATTATTATTATTATTATTATTATTATTATTATTAGCTAAGCTATAAACATAGTTGGAAAAGCAAGATGCTGTAAGCCCAAGGGCTCTAACAGGGAAAATAGCTCAGTGATGGAAGGTAATATAGAAATAAATCAACTATAAGAGAAGTGATGAATCATTATTATAAAATATTTTAAGAACAGTAACATTAACATAGATCTTTTATATATAAACCATAAAGAGAGACTTATGGCAGCCTATTTAACATAAGAACATTCGCTGCTAGTTTGAACTTTTGAAGTTCTATTGATTCAACTACCTGATTAGGAATATCATTCCACAAATTGGTTATTCCACACTTTGAACGACGGTGCTAAAGATTAATATGTAGACCAGGAATAAAAAATTTAATAGACTGCAAGTTTTTGTCCAACAGACCAAGATTCGATTCGATTAACAGGAGCATCTGAAAAATGAAACTGTAAAAGCATCAATTGAATTTTGTTAATTAGGATTGGAGAAAACCAAAATCTTTGCAATCACTGTCCGCTCACTCGCTGTAAGAACATATATCTCTGAATCAGTGTCTTCTTTTTTAATCTCTTTCAAAAATAATCCAAAATCCCAGAAGAAACTAAGATCTCGTGGTTGGCCTCTCGAAGAAAAACAAAGTGAATGTGGGCCTTTATCCGACAGGGGCCCATTCACTGAACCATTGGAATACAAAGGTATGTTCATACAGTAACTCAAACAGATGGGTCTCGTTTAATGAATTCTAGAGTGCTTTAATTAAGATACACTTAGGCTGACCATTGCAAAAGATAAATCATTTGGTGAGGATATACTCTTATACCATTATATTTCCAAGAACAAGAGTACATAAGAAACACCAATTCTTTTTGAATTTCATTAGGATAATTCGAAAATTCAACTGAAAATGACTTTCTAGCAGCAATTTTTATTTTTCCTTTTATGTTAATATGTTAGTAAAAATGTCAAGAAAATCATATTGCTTTTGAAAATATATACCATACAATTACACAACTATGCAAGTTTCTGTGAATACACCACATGAAAAATGTCAGAAATCGCATGAATAATAAAGTGCTAGTTTTTCAAAACACAAAAACAAATTCTTGTGTACAATTGCAGACCGTAGGAATAAAAGTCTCTTATATCTTGTGTGGCCAAGAAGTAAAATAAAATTAACGAAGTGCCCAAAAAAAATAATTTTCAAATAAACTTTCCCTGAGCCGGAGGAATAAGATGTGCTCAGAAAGATGGCCGCCCTTTCGGCCTCCTATTACCAAGCTGTAGAAATCTAGTAGGCTTCCGTTTTTTCACTTCATATCTGCGTCATTTCGTTATTCAAAAGACAGGTTTATAATTTATAATTTTTTTCTTATTCCTGTAGTGTTACCCTTTAGCTAGAATATGGAAACGTTTTTGTAAACAAATTGTATCATATTAAAACGTCAGTAAAATAAGAAAAAATCAGAATTTCGAAAATATAAAGTGATGAGATAAAATAACAACTTCTCCTACTCAAAACTTTGAAATAGAATATGCATTTCTCGTCACCGCAGGTACCAAATTGAACACCTAAAATATTCTGGAAGAGATCAGTATATCTCAAAATGTTTTCTGGAAGACTGTCTCTTCTGCCAAGATCCACAATGTCACAATCAAACGAAGACTTTATGAAGACAGGAAAGGAAGTAGAGGGTGAGATAGTATCGCCGTATTTCACATCCAGGGGCTTAGAAGATGGTTCGTGGGAGTTGTGGTGCTGCACTGGCCTATGCAACGAGAGTTAAGTGGAGTTCAGTTACTTAAAAGCAAGAGAGAAATAGATTACGTATTCCCTCTATGGTCAGTCATAGCTGGTGGCCATTATTCTCATGGAATGGAGTGGCACACGTACAATGCCTGGTCTCGTGCAGTTGAGAACGGAGCCAGACAATCACTCTTCAATAACCGGTTCCAAATAATATTTACTTGATGGAAATGAAGATAAACACAACAGCTAACATACTTGTGCCTGGGCCTGATTATATTCGTAGCCAACTATGGAAAGACATTAATCATTTGAAAGTAATCCGTAATTAGGAATTATTCCTAAAGACTGTTTGTCCAATTGGACTCTTCCTTACTCTTAAACTGATTATTTGATAATTGTTATCATGAAGTATTTTCTAAATATTGTCTTCATACTGAAGAGTCTCTCTCTCTCTCTCTCTCTCTCTCTCTCTCTCTCTCTCTCTCTCTCTCTCTCTCTCTCTCTCATTATTCGATATAACATTCTCCATATACGAGCTGTATAGCATATCAAATATTAGTATTCATCATAATTGTATTGTTTTAAATAATTGTAGCTAGGAAATCATTTTACTTTCAGTGGAGACCAGTCTTTTAATTCAAATAGGAGCAATAGTGTATATATATATATATATATATAAACACACATATACACTGTACATAGATAAATACATATCAACAACAAAACAGCAATTGTCAAATGCGTCCTTCAAATGCTTCCTGTGCAGCAAAAATTCCACTGCATTATCCATTTTATACTTTACCTCGTATTTTCCCACACTAGGATACTTTTCATTTTGTGGCCCTTGGCTTTTAACATTTTGCTTATCGAACTGGGGTTATGGTTTGGATAATAATAATAATAATAATAATAATAATAATAATAATAATAATAATAATAATAATAATAATAATGATAATAATAATAATACTTGTTACACAGGAGTGACGGGCGCTATGCAAATTAACACTGCACTCTACACTCCTGTATACCTGTATAACAAGTATTATTATTATTATTATTATTATTATTATTATTATTATTATTATTATTATTATTATTATTATTTGAGAAAAAATAAGACTATTGAACCTTACTGAAAAAAGGCAAGACTCTTGAACCCTACTAAATGAAAAATAAGACTACTGAAACTTACTGAAAAAAAGGCAAGACTCTTGATCCTTAATAAAGTAAAAGTAAGACTATTGAGCTTTACTGGAGAAAAGACAAGAGTCTTCAGCCTTACTAAAAAAAAAAAAAAATATGACCATTGAACCCTACTGGAAAAAAGGCAAGACTTGAACCTTAGTAAAGAAAAATTAAGACTACTGAGACTTACTGGGAAGATCTGAATGCAAAGGATGGCCTGAATGATTTCAAATCTAATACAGCACGCACAGTAAGCAAATTGAACGACGTTGCTAGAATCTAATAGACCTTTAGATTTGTCCGAAAATTTAAGATGATAGTTAACTATATTGAAAAGATGGTATAAAAAAAAAAAAATCAAAGCATCATAAAAATTTTTTTTTCAATGAACCAAAGTTTTGTGTTATAGAAGAGACACCAGATATGTTTTTGAAAAGTAAATTTACATTAAAGAATAACACTTATATTGCTAAATGAGCAAGCATTTATTTAAAGAAACAGTGGCAATAAAATTACCTTGGTGAGGAGGATCTAATGTCTTTGTCCTACTTACAATCATGCTCTGAGTTTTGTAAAAAGTTTCTAACTCTATCTCCCATTCTTTGCACAATACACCAATTCTAGCTATACCCCTGTTAAGATATTCTGTAACCACAGGTCTACACACAGGAGATGGCCTTTACACTAACAAAGCAGCGCAATATGGATAAGCAACAAACATGTTTTAATGGCTAAACCCCATATACTGTACATATAAAATATAAAACCTAAAGGACTAAAATCATTACTGTGTTACTGTGGTGCCAATCAAATATTATGCTGGTAATCTTCAATAACATTATTTAGAAGTTTTCCACAAATTTTACTGTGTTCCAGTTTAAAAAAGGGACCTCTTGGTTTACATGATCAACAGCAGCACTAAGGTCACTACCAAACAGTCATACGGCATGATCAGAATCAGGAAATCTTGTATACTCTGGAAGGTGTAATAAGCGGTACAAGAACTAACGCATATTATTATTATTATTGTTATTATTATTATTATTATTATTATTATTATTATTATTATTATTATTATTATTATTATTATTACTTGCTAAGCTACAACTCTAGTTGGAAAAGCGAGATGCTATAAGCCAAGGGGTTCCAACGGGGAAAATAGCTCAGTGAGGAAAGGAAACAAAGAAAAATAAAATATTTTAAGAAGAACAAGATTAAAATAGATATCTATATAAACTATAAAAACTTCAACAAACCAAGAGGAAGAGAAATAAGGTAGAAGAGTGTGCCCAAGTGTACCCTCAAGCAAGAGAACTCTAACCCAAAAGACAGAGGAAGACCGTGGTACAGAGACTATGGCACTACCCAAGATTAGAGAACAATGGTTTGATTTTGGAATGTCCTTCTCCTAGAAGAGCTGCTTACCATAGCTAAAGAGTCTCTTCTACCCTTACAAAGAGAAAATTTGCCACTGAACAATTACAGTGAAGTAAGAATTGTTTGGTAATCTCAGTGTTGTCCGGTGTATGAGGACAGAGAAGAATGCGTAAAGAATAGGCCAGACTATTCGGTATGTGTGTCTCGGTAAAGGGAAAATACCGTAACCAGAGAGAAGGATCCAATGTAGTACTATCTGGCTAATCAAAAGACCCCCATAACTCTCTATTGGTAGTATCTCAACGGGTGGCTAGTGCCCTGGCCAAACTCTAGATTACAGAACAACTTTCATTATTTATGCACTCAGATGTTTTACGAACAAACGTACAAAACCTAAATTTAATATGGCACAAATATTTTTGGGTATTGCTAAATTATGCATATTTATCTAATGAAGGAACATTACCAATTCTCTATCAAGAGAAAAAAACAAACCTCTTCTAATTAACTTTCGAAAAATAACAGAAAACTTAGGGATAAGTAATCACTGTATTTGAAAAAATACTCTTTGGATCTACACTTCCATAAGCATCAAGGTAAAATAAAAGATTATTAATTTTACAGGAAAAATGGATAAACTAGTCAGTTTACCTTGGGAAAGCCGGAAAGGGGCAGTGTTACAATCACAGAATCATTACAGATTCTTTGAATCTAAATAAAAAGAATTCGACAACAGCAATTCAGATATGAGACGAATATAGAATAAAAACAAAAAAAGCATACATTTATTCAGAAACTTGTATATAAAGTAAATCAATACATTTATTCCTTTACTTACAATGGCTTAGAATCTAAGCCATCTAAGCCTTGGATTAATTCAAGATATAGAGGATAAGGGGAAAAATTTATGAAGTAAAGCAATGAAATACTTAAATGGAGAGTTGGTGAGCTATCTTCAGTTGACAAAATGTTTCTTTAACGGTGACTTTAATATTAAGGATGTCGAAGAAGGGCTAGCTTCTTCTCCTCGTCACTGATGTGACAAAATTTGGAGATAATTGTCTGCTGTCTGAAGGGGAGACTCCTCAACAGAAACTAATTCTATCAAACCTCTGCTTTTCTTAATACTTTCCTTCCTGTCTCGTTCCTCTCTCTTTCCTCAGCTTACAGTATTTACTCGAGCGTTGGAGGAGCTAATTACAACATTGCTCTGTAAGACGTTTTTTTTTTTTTTTTTTTTTAAATCCTGCAACCTGATTGGTTTCCCCGAAAAAGAAACTCTGGTCTCACCATAGATACTTCCAGAACAAGTCTTATGGTACAGTCTGAACTAAATGTGCTACCAATGACAAAAGCATGACACGAGTAATGACGCTTCAAGAAAGAAAAGAATTTACATCGAAGCTTCTTAGTCATATATATTCCTTTATTACTAATGCATATATCCATGAGCGGCAGATTGAGCTTTTCATTGTTCTGCTTACTGGCAAACACTCCAGCCAAAAGGATTGCCCTTTTCTTTGGCCAATGAGTGACAGAATCAACTGGTTTAAGCATGAAAGGAGTTGGCCTAGGCACCAGCCACCCGCTGAGATACTACCGCTAGAGTTATTGGGTCCTTTGACTGGTCAGACAGTACTATATTAGATTCCTCTTCCTGGTTACGGCTTATTTTTCCTTTGCCTACAAATATACCGAATAGTCTGGCCTATTCCCTTCCACATACTTCTCTGTCCTCATACACCTGACAACACTGAGATAACCAAGCAATTCTTCTTCATTCAAGGGGTTAAATACTGCATTGTAATTGTTCATTGGCTACTTGCCTCATGGTAAGGGTAGAAGAGACTCTTTAGCCATGGTAAGCAGCTCTTCTAGGAGTTGGACACTCCAAATTCAAACCACTGTTCTCTAGTCCTGGGTAGTGTCATAGCCTCTGTGCCATGGTCTTCCACTGTCTTGGTTTTGAGTTCTCTTGCTTGAGGGTACAACCGGGCACTCGGGCACACTATTCTATTTTATATCTTTTCCTGTTTTTTTATAGTTTATTCATGGAAGATCTAATCTAATGTTGTTACTGTTCGTAAAATATTTATCTTATTTGTTTATTACTTCTCTTGGAGTTTATTTCTTTATTTTCTTTCCTTACTGTGATATTTTCTCTGTTGGAGTCGTTGGGCTTATAGTATCCTGCTTTTCCAACTAGGGTTGTAACTTACCTAGTAATAATAATAAAAAAATAACAACAACAACAACAATAATAATAATAATAATAATAATAATATAAACGTTGCACCAGCCACCTGTTGAGATACTACCACTAGAGAGTTATGGGGTCTTTTGACTGGCCAGACAGTACTACATTGGGTCCTTCTCTCTAGTTACGGTTCATTTTCTCTTTGCTTACATATACACCGAATAGTCTGACCTATTCTTTACATATTCTCCTCTGTCATACATCTGACAACACTGAGATTACCAAACAATTATTCTTCACCCAAGAGGTTACTCGACCGTAATTGTTCAGTGGCCACTTTCCTTTTGCTAAAGGTAGAAGAGACTCTTTAGCTATGGTAAGCAGCTCCTCTATGAGAAGGACACTCCAAAACGAAACAATTGTTCTCTAATTTTGGGTAGAGCCATAGCCTCTGTACCATGGTCTTCCACTGTCTTGGGTTGGAGTTCTCTTGCTTGAGGGTACACTCGGGCACACTGGTTTATCTAATTTCTCTTCCTCTTGTTTTGTTAAAGTTTATTTAGTATGTATAGGAGATATTTATTTTAATGCTGTTACTCTTTTTATAATATTTTCCTTTCCTCACTGGGCTATTTTCCCTGTCGGAGCCCCCTGGGCTTATGGTATCCTGCTTTTCCAACTAGGGTTGTAGCTTATTAAGTAATAATAATAATAATAAGATAATAATAATAATAATAATAATAATAATAATAATAATACTGATTTGATACTTTCATAGTAGCCATCAATTATGTTCCAGAGATGAACTAGAAACTGTTTCTCTTATATATAGATTGTATTCCCCTTTAGTTGATATATAAATTGGAGTGGCTTATTGGTAACGTCCTTGCCAGGTAATTGGCAGACTGGGGTTCGAGTCCTGCTAAAGCTCGTTAGCTCCCTTAGTTTCTGCAACCTTATCATCCTTGTGAGCTAAGGATGGGGAGTTTGGAGGAGCATAAATATCTATCTGTTGAGTCATCAGCAGCCAGTGCCTGGTCCTCTGTGGTTCTAGCTTGGGTGGAGAAGGGCTTGGGCGCTGATCATATATACGACCAGTCTTTAGGACATTGTCCTGCTTGCTAGGCCAATGTTACTGTCTGTCCCTTGCTTCTGCCATTCATGAGTGGTCTTTAAATTTTTATACTGTTGTTAGCTGAATTTCATTATTATTAGTAATCTTTTTTTTTTTTTTGCTTTATACAAAGATAATAAGCCTCTTTTTCTACTGATAAGCAAGCCAACAACTGCTTTTGCATCAGAATTTGTCCTTGATATGGAAGCCCTTCCTTTAACAATGAGGATAAAATTTTCATACATAAGAAAACCAGGCTCTAATTACTTGTATGTATCTGATTTTCTCACCTCACCGTAACATCTTACTGAACAGCTTTAATCTTTATCTCTTATTCGTATTCAAGACCTACGTGTATAATACACACGCACACACACACAAACACACACGCACGTATATATATATATATATATATATATATATATATATATATATATATATATATATATATATATTTGTGTATGTACTGTATATATATATATGTTTATAATACGCAAAAATCTTTGATTTCACAGGAAAGACTAAAATAGACTGATTTCCCTAGTGCTGTCTAACAGAAACACAAATGTTTTCGAAGAATATTTTATTTATCTATTTTGTCTATTAAGGTTTCCCACCCTTAGAAGTAGAAAATATATAAGAAGAATTACCTCAAAACCATGGCTATATGTGCGAGCTTTAGCTTTAGCTACTTTCCTTTTTTCCATTTTATCCTATCAACTGCCCTTTTGTGGAGAATTATGCGGACGAAGAAACTTCAGCAATCACAATTTCGCTTTCTCTGTAATGGCCAATTGACGATACGCTTCCACGAATAAATGATGGGACATGTGCTGAGTGCCAGTTACCACCGAGTGACGCATGCGCTGAAAGCTTGAGGGCTTATAACTTGATGCACTTCCGTCACCTAGGCAAATCTTGTTCTCCTGATTGCATGATGCTTCGGTTTGTTGCTCTCAATCTTCGCGTACTTCAGAATTGCATGAATTGCTTCGAAACGTTGTGTATGCATCACTGCACAATTAGTGAAAAAAGGAAATAACTTCTTTGGTTAATTCAGTAAGCGTTACGATAAAAAGACTTTCTTTTAAATAAGAACATGCGCCGAAGTTTAAAATTTGTGGAGGAATCTTTCCTGCTGAACTATTACTCGTTTTCACACATAAAATTGTGTATTGTACATTATTTTTTGTCCAGTATTTTTTGACAGTATTTTTTGTCCAGTTTATATCATCCCCTGCTCAAGAAATGTAAATATATCAAAGGCGAAAATTTCTACCAATACTCTTAATGAGAAACAAGTGCTTGAAAAGGCTTTGTCGTACGTAACACTGTCACCATCATATCTTTCGAGTGAGTCAACTCATTCCTATTTGCTATTGACTTGTTAGGTCCTATATATAACTTATCTTATCAAGCGTTATCAATTGATATAGCCCAGTGTCTACGTTTTCCTTTGACTTGATGTAATATCTCTCTCTCTCTCTCTCTCTCTCTCTCTCTCTCTCTCTCTCTCTCTCTCTCTCTCTCTCTCTCTCTCTCTCTATTTACATATATGTGAATGTATGTATGTATATATTTACACACACACACACACACACACACACATATATATATATATATATATATATATATATATATATATATATATATATATATATATATATATATATATATATATATATATATATGTGTGTGTGTGTGTGTGTGTGTGTGTGTGCATACAGGATGCATATTTTTTCAAATAAACTAAAACTAGCCGCAACTTTTAATATTGAAATCACGGGATCACAGACCCATTTGGAAATTCCCTTTGTGATAAGTACTTCTACCTAGACAAAGATTCGAACCTAAGCACCAAGAAAAATGTGTGACACCAAGACTACCATTCTGAATATGGTAGTCTTATCTGTTATCTATATTTCTACTTGGGTCTAAGGTTTGAACCCTTGGTCGTGAAAATGTACTTATAAAAGGAACTTCTTTATAGGCTTGTGATTCCGTGGCAGAGTGAATTCAATATTAAAAGATATTTAATATATATATATATATATATATATATATATATATATATATATACTGTATATATATATATGTATATACATATACATTCTGTAAATACACACACACACACACACACATATATATATATATATATATATAAATATATATGTATATATATAATATATACTGTAGATATATCATTTTTATATTCTCTTTCTGTAACATATACAGTATAGAATTATCATATATATATATATATATATATATATGTATATATATATATATATATATATATATATACATACTGTAGATATATCATATTTATATTCTCTTTCTGTAACATATACAGTATAGAATTATCATATTCTATATATATATATATATATATATATATATATATATATATATATATATATATATATATATATATAAGTATATCTAAAAACATGCACACACATTGGCATGTACGAACACCTGGTTTCAAAAGCTGGATAAGCACCTGATGACTTATGAAAAGGAGGAAGTGCTTTTGGTGGAAGAATATATTGAATTACATAGACAGGTAGTGATGGATTTTAGAATAAAAGGTAGAAAACCCAAGAAGAGAAAAAGAAGATTTAGAATTAAAGTTTGGCATCTTAAAGGAGAAAAGGACTAACAATTTAGGAGGATTATGAGAGATATACGACTGGAACGGTTGTACTTAGAGATTGGACAGAGTAACGAGTGTAAAAGAATTTTTCTGTTGGAAAAACAAAGGAACTAATGGGAAGAATCAGTGGATATGATATGTCAAAAGGAAATACAGTGGTGTTGGGTACAAGAGTCGGGTTAAGAAGATCAAAGGCATTTAAGGATTGGAAAGTAAGGCATGCACACGGCGCAGAGGAACTCTATAGAGAAGAAGAAAAACATTCGAGGAAGAAATTAGAAGAGTGGTAGAGCAATTAAATGAAAGGCTAGGAACAAGGAAAGGTGAAAAATAAGGGGGTAACTGGTATTCATCAAGGATAGAGATATAAATATATTGCATAGGGATGAAAGCATTAAGAGGAGACAGAGAGAATATCTTAAACAACTACTGAATACTGAAAAGGAGAGAGAGGAAGTAGGAGAAGCACAAAGGATAGAGGAGCTCGTGATGGAGATACAGAGTACATAAGTGAAGCTGTCAATGAGAAAAACAAAAACTTATAAAGGACTGGAGCCACCAGTCTCAAATTGAAATGGTCAAGATCTAGCTATAGAGGGGAACGAATGGATGCTAGATTTATTAAAAGTGACATGGGAAGAAGAAATAATGTCCAAAAACTGGGAGGAGAATCTAATGGCATGTATATTTAAGCAGAACGGTGATGAAATGGAATGTTGTAACTACCGAGGAATTAAACTAACAGAGCATGGTTTTAAAGTTTGTGAGAGTATACTCGATGAGAGATTGAAAGACAATGTAAAGATTGGGAAACAATAGTATGGATTCATGAGGGGGAAGGGGACTGTGGATGCCATCCTTATAGTAAGACAGCTTCTAGAGGCTAGAGGAAAACCAGAAGCTCTTCTGGGATTTTGTAGATCTAGAGATGGCTTATGATGGAATACCAAGAAAAGTTATGTTCTGGTGCTTGAGGAAGAGGAAAGACCCAGAGAAGTTGGTTAGAATGGTTGAGATAATGTACAAAAGAACAAAGACAAAAGTAATAGCATAAGTTGGGAAAACAGAAACCTTTGAAGTTAGTGTTGGAGAAAACCATGAGTCAGCATTAAGTTAGTTTTCATTTTTGCAGGTTATGGATGTGTTATGTGAAAAGATCAGAAAAAAAAGAGTTGTAAGAGTTGCTATGTGCAGATGATTTGGTGATTACCGCTGAAAACGAGGAAGACTTTCATAGAAGGGGTGTAGAGCGGCAGGAGACTTTGGAGAAAGGTGGTATGAGGGTAAATGTGGATATGGCTGAAGTTATAGAGAGCAGTAAGAAAGGTAGGGACAGAATAGCCAAACATGAAAGTAGAGGTTCAATTATAGATCAGGTGGAACACTTTAGATACTTGGTATCTACTATAAATCAGAAGGGAGGATGTGAAGCTCAAGTTGAGGATACGATAAAAGCAGCCTGGGGGAAGTGGAGGGAGGTAGTAGGAGTAGTATCTGATAAGATAATGCCAATCAAGCTAAAAATCAGGACCTATAGCAAAGTAATAAAAGCATCGTTAATGTATGGATTGGAAACGTGGGGTCTAAGACGAAAAGAGGAAACACAGCTTGAGAGAACAGAGATACGAGTGATGAGTTGGATTATGGGAATATTACTGCTTGAAGAATTTGAAAATGATAAAATAAGAAGAATGGCAAGCATTTTAAAGATTAAAGAAGTGATAAGAGTGTCACAACTGAGATAGTATGGGCATGTGTTGAGGATGGATGGTGGGAGGAAGTAAGAATGGCTGGGGAGGAACCTGTTATAAGGGCCAGATCCCGAGGGAGGCAGAAAATTAGATGGCGAGATAAAGTTGATTGATTGGTTGATTTGAGGTATTCTGGCATCCTGACATCTAAGGTCATTGACATCGATATCGTTTATTCTAATTAAACAAAATAAAAGAATATTCAATTAAAACCATAAAAGCATAGATGTCACTCTAAAAGTTAAATATCTTTCAGAAGACCAGCTTCTGAAATAAAGCTAATAATACCACTAACATGGTAGGACACATCCTGTCCAAGAATTTTAGCAGGGATGAACCTGCCATCTCACCTCGAGCCCCGAACAGATATCTATTTCTTTCACTACTATATATGGGGAATTCGGTCAACAAATGCCTCACTGTCAATGGTACCAAACAGTCGTCGCAATATGGTTGATGTTGGCCAGCCAGCAAAACCTCATGCGTCATCCGAGTGTGACCAATGTGGGGACGACAAAGAGTAGTCTCCCACTTTCAGGGCATCATGTTGTACCTCCAAGGGGATATAACATTAATTATTTCTCTCATCTCATTTTCAAGTAAACAATCCCAATGCTGTTGCCAATTATTATAGAGAAAATTCTTAATGGCAGGTGAAAAATAATTACTGGGAATGGGATACCCTCTTAGTAGCAACTCAGCTGCAGCATTCTGAATCTGCCTTGTCATTTCCAGACACACCTACGTGCGCCGATACCCAGCAAAATCCAACGGTTATACCTTTCATACCAATAATTAAAAGCCAATGTAAAATCTATAAAATTAAAGAATTATTGGAATTAAAAACTTCTAAAGCTTGTAGCACACTTCTTGCATCACTAAAAATGGTAAAATTGCCCTCTTCTTGTAACGCTATTTTCTCAATAGCGGTTAGCACGCCATATGGTTCGGCAGTAAATATAGAGGATGCTAGATGAAGTGCACCTCTACAATTAAAAGCACTACTATATACTCCAAATCCAACGCCAACATCAGATTTGGAGCCATCAGTATATATAAAAGATATGAAGGATGATCTGGAAAGTAGAGGTTTGGTCGAAGATGCTTATGATAGAAGGCATTGTAGAGGGCACATAAGTCAACCGACCCCTTAATGTAGGGATAACGGTGAAAAAATAATACAATATACTGTATATTTCCCTTATATAATAAATAGCAAGTGCCTGGTTATAAATATATATAAAAAGACGAAATTTCGATCTAGTGCTTTCGTATTGTCATACCTCTTCTGGGCCAACTGAAACTGTTTCATAGTCACCTCTGCGGTAGTAGTAACCAAGAAAGTACCAAAACATAAAAATTATTACAGTCAGTTTAATGATGACAATAATGCTTGTTTACAAGCACTTCATCTACATTCCTGGGCTAATGTTGATCAATTCCGCACGGGTTTTCTTTATGATACAAGATTTCATAATATTATGTTTTATTATATCCTTACAATATAGTATATCATTTTCTCCGGTTCAATTAATTGTAAGAATATATATATATATATATATATATATATATGTATATATGTATATATATATATATATATATATATATATATATATATATATATATATATATATATATATATTTGTGTGTGTGAGTGTGGGGTTTAGATGATTGGTTTCAAACCACTGTTCAGCATTTTTGCTACCTTGTTAAAGTTATTATTAAAATTTATTGATAATTTCCAACAACATAATAACACTATCTACCGGTCAGCGTTCATTATATGTTATATGCCTTAAATTCCAACCCTCCTCATTTCCATAATTGATTTTTACACAAAATAGAAAATCCTATTTTCTAACCAGATCTAATTTTCAGAAAACTAGACATAACGGCCGATCAAACTTTCAGTAATCGAAGGATTAAATACTGAGAGACTACATAAAAGATTATCTGATTGGCAGGAAAATAGTTTTAAGGGATGATAAAGACTAACAACAAATGAGACACCACCAACTGATTAATGTAAAATTATTACTATTTTAATGAACTTTAATAGACTGAGTGATTGAGGACTTTTAAGTCCACATGGAAGATGTTCATATTTCCATCAAGTATCTCTGTAAAAGGAAAAGAAAGTGAAGACAGGACGAAAAGTTGAGAATAATAATGAGGAATAGAAATATCAGAGAACATAAGGGAGGGAAGGAAAAAGATGATGAGATTAAAGAGAAGAAGAGATTAAGAGAAGGTTAAGATGCAGAAGGATACCATTGTGGACGAGGAAGAGAAGTATAGAGGGAATGCAATGTAGGAAAAAAGATGAAGGGGAATTAGAATAATAACATAAAAAGAGTAGCATGAAGAGCTTTTGTTGAATTATCTGGATTTAGGCCACCTTCACATGAGTGGTTTGAAACAATGCGGTTTAAAAATCAACGCAGAATCTACCTTGATTTTTAAACCGCACGAGTACAACCGTACGGTTTCAAACCACTTTTGTGAAGGTGGCCCTAATCCAGATAATTCAACATACACCTCTTCATACTACTCTTTTTATGTTATTATTAAACATTGTAGATTAATGAGGCCCTTCACACGTTGCGGGAAATAACCGTGCGGCAGAATAACCGGACGGTAGTGATTTCTAAACCGCATGCACTGCTACAGCTTGCTTCACAGGAGTGGTTTGAAACCGTCCAGCAGATTCCCGCATGTCTAACTTCACACGAGCGGTAGTCTCCTGGGCAGTTTGTCTGCATCAGGAAACAAAGTTAGACTGTCGGTGTTTGTTTTAGATGGAGGACGTGACGAAGAAAGTTGTCTTTGTGTATATAATAAACCGGATGCTAAAAAGAAGTAAATACATTATGGTGGGCACACCCAATAATAATAATAATAATAATAATAATAAGACAATTTATATTATTCACAGAAAATAGCAGCAGAAGAGGAACGCCTACTACCCTCTGCTACAGCTGGACCATTGCTACATCACGGAGGAAAACCTGTCAAATGAAGGCAGTCATAAACTTCTTAAGTGTGCTTCAGGGTTTACCGTGCATGCGGTTTGGAAATCACTACCGTCCGGTTATTCTGCCGCACGGTTATCTCCATCAGCCTGAGAAGGGCTTCATTGAGCTACATAGGTCAAGGACGGTGGCTCCTCAACATCCGGATCTCAGTATTGATAATGTTTCTTTAAATATGTATGACTCTTTCAAAATTTTAGGTGTGATTCTCGACAGTAAATTTACTTTTGAGAAACATATAAGGTCTGTGTCTTCTTCAATTGCACAAAAAATAGGCTTATTGAGAAAGTCTTTCAAGATTTTCGGCGATCAATCTATTCTGAAGAAGTGTTTTAATTCTTTCATTCTACCTTGTTTTGAGTATTGTTCTCCTGTCTGGTCTTCAGCTGCTGATTCTCATCTTAATTTGTTGGACAGAAACTTACCGTCTATTAAATTTCTTATTCCTGATCTAGATATTAATCTCTGGCACCGTCGTTCAATTAGTTCATTATGCATGTTGCATAAGATTTTTCATAACTCTGACCATCCTTTACATTCAGATCTCCCTGGACAATTCTATCCTGTTCGTAATACTAGGCAGGCAGTTAATTCTAATAGCCAGGCCTTCTCCATCACGAGGCTCAATACTACGCAGTACTCTAGAAGTTTTATTCCAGCTGTTACCAAGTTGTGGAATGATCTTCCTAATCGGGTGGTTGAAGCAGTAGAACTTCAAAAGTTCAAAGTTGGAGCAAATGCTTTTTTGTTGACCAGGCGGACATGAGTCTTTTATAGTTTATGTCATATTTGTTTTTGATGTTGTTAATAGTTTATATATGACATGTCTGTTTTGACGTTGTTACTGTTTTTAGAATGATTTATTGTTAATTTGTTCTCTTCATTTATTTATTTCCTTGTTTCCTTTCCTCACTGGGCTATTTTTCCCTGTTGGAGCCCCTGGGCTTGTAGCATCTTGCTTTTCCAACTAGGGTTGTGGCTTGGATAGTAATAATAATAATAATAATAATAAACCGCACGGTCGCAACCACACAGTTTCAAACCACTCGTGTGAAGCGGGCCTAAACCGTCTGGCAAGGTACATTAAACGTGATAAGATCAATACAAGTGATTGTTTTCTTTTTCTTACATGTTACGTAAGATAAACTCTATCCAATCTTTTAATAGAGAGAGAGAGAGAGAGAGAGAGAGAGAGAGAGAGAGAGAGAGAGAGAGAGAGAGATTATTATTATTATTATTGGGTGGGTCCACCATTTACATAGTTGCTTCTTTTTAGCATCCTGTTTATCATGTTCACACACACCACGTTTTTGTTCACGTCCTCTATCTCGAACAAACACCGACAGACTAACATTCTGTTCCCTGACGCAGACGAATCGCACGGGAAACAACCGCTCGTGTGAGGACACACTCTTTGACATGTGGGAATCTGTCACACGGTTTCAAACCGATCGTGTGAAGCGAGCCTAACGCTGTTATCTCAAGAAACCTTGAATCATTATAGGAAAATCAGGATAACATTGCGAAATCCTTTTCATACGTATACATTAGAAATACAATACAGAATATATATATATATATATATATATATATATATATATATATATATATATATATATATATATATATATATATATATATATATAATCCCCTCACAAGAATAATCACGTTTAGTCCGTTGAACACTAGTCATTGTCTATAAAATGTTGGTTAGCGCAATGACTTTGAGTTAACGCCCTGGGCCATGGAACGAAAACCTGGAACGTGGAAGTGAACTTGGTAGCAAGAAAAACAATGCGCTTCCGAAATGATGGGAAAAGTGAGCAGCTGCCTTCCTGTAATCAGCAAAAGCATACAAATGCTGTGTGGGAATGGAAAGGGGAATACCTTTTACAGTCCGTGACCGAACTGATAATACAAATTTCTTGATTATTGTTTGTGGAGACTGAAATAATTATGTTCTTATTAGAAGTTTCAGAGGGGAATCTGATGCGGACAAATGGATGAAGTGATGGGAAAAATTTTTAAAATAAAAATATGCTGGGTCTTTTAGGCGATATATATACCAGTTTTCAATTAAAACGAGTGCAGCGCTGTCAGTGTAGTGACACATTTCCCTGCAGCCGTAATATATAGATATAACAATTCAAGGCGAATACAAATTGAATGTCTACTCTCACCAGTGTTCTTATCTCGATGCAGACGAGGAGAGATTCGTAAATAGATGTGGGAGAAAGCTAGCCTCCGCTTCACAAAAGGATTTTGGGCTTGAACTGATACGTACAAAAACATGGGATTGGTAGACTTAGTTCTTATACTCTGGTGTACATTACTCATTGTTGCAAATACGTCCCATTTATTCATAAAACAATTTAGATACATTCTTAAATTGTTTCCCAGAAGGCCATTAGTTCAAACGTTCTTGCTTATGACTGTGGATGTAATAAAATGCCACATTATACCCCTGTTTCATGAGGAGCCAATGGTCATCAGAAGAACAGAGAGTAAATAAAGAACCTGAATCAGTATATAGAAAAATAAAGGGCGAAAGATAAGATATCCCATCAAAACCTTTGAGTCCATATGCTTGAAGAAATTAATGGCTAAATCATCCAGCATTTCCTTTCCACGCACAAAAGAGAAAATACCTATGTGGAATTTCTTCCTCTTCTCTCATGCAGGGTTAAGGAATCGTTTTCCTTAATCAGCTATTTCCTTTGGGTTATGTAAGGGTAAAAATCCCACTGCGGGGCTTCTTTAGCATAACAATAGTTCTCTTCTCAATAGTTTTAGGTACACCGAAGAGGCACCGCCGAGCACAGAGAAGGGGCCAACAAAGGGATGGTCAATTTGGAAGGGGAGCTGCCTCTCTCTCTCTCTCTCTCTCTCTCTCTCTCTCTCTCTCTCTCTCTCTCTCTCACACACACACAGCTAGAGTTAGGAATCAACTAATACCTAACAGAACGCATTTGCTGTAATATTTAATTAATCATTGCGGTGACTTTAAGTAATTGTGTTTTTACTACATACAGTCTCACTTTCCTGTACTTTGCATGAATTTTGATATTACTTTTTTTCATTTCTTTTTGGAAAATCCTTAATTTTCCAGCTTAGCGCAAATCATTCCATTTTACGATAACAGTAAAATCAATGTCGTATTTCTAAAATGTTACTCTTCGGTTAAAACTATGATTTAGACACTGGTACTACTGAAGTAGCTGGAATTTACACAACCGACCTAACAAGAAAATAAGTTGAGTTGATCTATAGTTCACCCGAAAGTAGATTTTTTTTTTTAATAGATTTGAATAATACGGCAGCGTAGCTCTGTATACAAGCAGACCAAGTGACTACGGCAAGTTGTAAGGGGAAGCAGGTAGTCAGGGAGGAATGGAAAATTAAAGGGGAAAACTTACATAAACCAATTAGCTCTTGATTAATAGTTATATTCTAGATTTGTAAATTTATGGGAAATTGCTTTAATACATTATAATAAGACCGCGTCATAGTTCAACAATTAGAATATATCTAAAATATTTGTAAATAACTGCCAATGCACATTAGGCCTACTTGCGATTTTTAACAGCACGTGAAATTTCCTCGCTTCTTTTACTGCAGATTTTCATTGCATTTCCTCAACTGATTCTTTTCCTGGATAGCTCTCCAAATATCTTATCATCGCGTTTTCTTTAACTTTATTTTCACAATTCGAACAAATTTACATTAATCTAAATAAAATTTTCTGGCCAAGATCTAATAAACTAATGATCAGTCTATCGAGATAAAAAAAGAAAAAAAAAATCTACGAGTGATTTTAATTTTCAAAAGAAATCACTCCTTTTCATCCACTGTAATAAGTTTCGAATGGCTAAATCGAATATCATTGATAAATTCAATAAGGCAGACATTGTGCTTTAGGATTTAAACCCCCCCCTCCCCCCCCCCTCTCTCTCTCTCTCTCTCTCTGTCTCTCTCTCTCTCTCTCTCTCTCTCTCTCTCTCTCTCTCTCTCTCTCTCTCTCTTAGTAAAGTTTTAATTTTCACGACCTGGTTAAGCAGAATGTTTTATCTTTAAGGGCATAATTTCTGGCAGATTTTCCGCGGAATTCTGAAAGATGCTGCGCTCCTTTGTCATGACCTCGCCTCCTTCAACAAAAGCTTTGTAGTAATATCCATATAAAACATAAAAAGAATCTGTGTAAAGAAAAGGAGAGGATAAGAAATACCTTCATTGAGGAAAGAAAATATATTATTACGGCCCCAAATCCTTCGGTATGGAGGATGTAATTAGACACAGAAAACTATATTAGAGTCAATTATTTTATCAATAACTGTTAATGAAAGAAAAATTGGTATCTTCACTATCAAATAGCTCAGCTAGGTTACAAAAAATGAATATACCAAAACGAATACTATCACCAATACCTTACTTATGTTAAACCTGGGATTTTATTAAGATATTTTCATAATCCGAAAGGCTGTGCTAACACTTCCATGGAATTTAGTCCTTAATTTTTATATTTCGGTTATGAAATATGTGTCAGCCCATCACATCGGCTTGTCGTAAACAAAAACACCAACATGAATTGAAACACACATTTCCCTCAACACTGTTCAAACACAAATCGTAGCTCTAAAGCAACCAACGTTCCCTGCATTGACGTACAGGAGAAAACACTTTGTATTTTTCCATAAATTCCTTGCACAGTTCAACCAATTTACATTCGCCCTGCTAATAGAATGCGTCACTTCCGGAGGATGCTGAGAGGGATTCTCATTTCCTGTTCAGGATTGGTGTTCTAACAGGGAATTGCAATTAACTAATAGTAATTGTAAAAAGAAATGGATAGTCAAATACTCGATGAACGTACAAACAAATTCATCACTATCTAACGATGATCGATATACCGGTCAGACTCGTGACCTTTTGAAAGACAGCTAAAGGAAGAAAGAAATTATAATAAGTGAAACAAGATGGAAGACATGTGCCGCTTATTCAAAACACAAATCTCAACACAAATGGAGGGACAGTCCTGTGATATATATTAAAATCATCATCTTCAGCCGTTACTAGGTCATCAGAACAACTGGAAGGAAATTTCCTTCCAGTTGCGTCTGTTTATGGTCTTTCTTAGATCGTTAATCCATTGTCTTCTCTTCCTACCGGTTTCGTTTGCAATATTTAGGGACCCATTCTGTTATTCTTAATGTCCATCTATTGGCATAGACATGAGCAGGACATATAATGAAATATATATATATATATATATATATATATATATATATATATATATTAGCATGTTTATATACATGTATATAGACATATTGATTGATACATGTGTGTGTATATGCGTAAGTATATTTGTTTTTAATCATCATGTTCTTATCAAGTAATTGAGATATGGTTCATGGTTACACCTGTCACACTCAACTTACTACCAGGCACATAATTCAACTATCTGTTCATCATAGGTAAAATCTGCTTTAATGAATCGTTTCTGGGTCGTTTGATTAGGGATGGAATGAAACCCAGACTCTCATATTGTTAGGAGCAAGAAAGTATAAGTAGGAAGGTGCTTTTATCAGTATTTTTCTAGTGAATATCCTTTGACAAATCCCCATGCATTTTGTTTGATATTTTCTTATATTTATATAATGTTATTTTGGTTGTTATCTTTGGGTTACTCCCTTTAAATCGTACTTAGATAAAATGGAAGCCAAAACTTCATAAATCTTGAGCAGCTCCTTATGTTTACGAGAAAATTGGCAGATAACATTAAATAGTCCTTTCGGAAGGATCGATGACTACAGTATATCATTATGGACAAAGGAATAAAAATGCTGGTAATTGGGTTTCAGAACACCCAAAATAGGAAAGTTTCCCAAAAGGAGGGATGGGATCTTGGGGCCAGAAGAAGGCCATCCTTCCAAAGGAGCTTTGCATGAAACGGAGCAATGAGCGGAATTGTGGTTAGGTGCAGCATACGAATAAACAAATGGATATTTTCTGATGAAATATAGCATTATTCGTGTTTATCAGGAATAGTACTAATGACAGAATGGACATCAATAAGATTAAAACATGGAGAATTATATAAAGTAATGCTATCCAATACTATAATGAGTAATGAAAGAGAATTGTCAGTTGGAAGCCTTCCATAGAACAAATATATATATATATATATATATATATATATATATATATATATATGTATATATATATATATATATATATATATATATATATATATATATATATATAACATTTGGTCATCAATACAACCTTACACATCTCTATAAGTTACTTGTCCATTATATTAATAAGCTTGACATATTTTCTTACATTAATTGGTGATAGGAAATTAGCAGACCTAGGGTATGCTGATGATGCAGTCCTTATTAGCAGAACACCACAGGATTTGCAATGCTTGCTTACCAGAATGCATGAAATATCACAGAAGGTTGGGCTCAAGATAAATAGAAGAAAGACAGATGTGATGAGAACGGAATATGCAATGGAAGATGAAATATTATTGGAAGGAGAAAGGAGTAATGAGGTAGAATCATTTAAATACTTAGGAACTATGATCTCTAATACACGGTCTTTAGAATTGGAATTTAATAAAAGGTTTAATAGAAGCAAATCAGACAATGGCAAGGTTAAGTAAAATCAGGCTATACATCAGCTTAGTGAAGTCTGTGTTACTGTATGGATATGAGTCGTGGTATGACAATGAAACAATATCCCATAGATTTTGTAAATTTGAGAACAAAGCCCTCAAAAGAATATTGGGAGTGAAATGGCATTGATTCCCTCAAGTAACCTTTTTTCCATTTATAATCAAAATGATGTCGATCTTCCCCTAAATGCTTATTTCCTATTAGAAATTTATAAGATATTTATAAGTTGTAGAAACATAGCAAAGAAAAGTCTGCGGTTTAGTTCAAATGTTGGATTTAGGCTTCACGATTTGTGTTTCCTTATTTTGTTACAATCTACATATTTTTAGTCACTTTAAAACTTTACTATGTTGAAATTCTATTTTCGTCGCCATTATCATAGGTATTATTATGCATTTTAAATGTTGTAGTCCATCTTTTATTGGATTTCCATGAAATTTGACAGAAGGGTGCACCATGCATTTCATGATTTAACCCTTAAAACCATAACATTGATATATCTATATAGTCACGAATGAGGTAAAAAGACCAGAAAAATGAACAATAATCGATGGGGGTATATCTGAACTTGATAATTTCAAAAAATAATTTACATTTTACGTCCCATTTAAGCCTTAGTTCTTCCTTTCCCTTTCAGAGCCGCATTTTACTAAACATGCAAATTCTAATCTTTCACGATTTTGGAGAAACTAAAATCGGAAGTGACGTAATTCGTGACAGTCGTTTCTGAGCTGAGCTGATATGAATATATATATCAGTGATTAGTTGATTAGTGTAGAATATTTTCTCAAAAACTGTAAAAAGTAATTTGCCTTGAATGACATGTTCAATCGTATAAGTGACTTAAGTCTTGTTGATTAGGAGCTATGAAAATAACTTCATTATCAAGTAAAATAAATCATGTTTAGATTATTAAGATTTGATTATCGTGC
>NC_090725.1:138217995-138222995 GCF_036898095.1 Palaemon carinicauda | reverse complement strand
TTCCCAGACTTACCGGCCCACCAGGTGACACAATTGGCTGCTTTTAATTCGAATGACCCCAAATGAGTCAATATGGATGAAAATCAACACAATATCATGCTCAATTAGAAATAAATTTCTATCTCATACTGGGATCGAACCCTAGCCCCTTATTAGCATGACACCACAGTATTTGCAATGCTTGTTTACCAGAGTGCATGAAATATCACACGAGGTTGGGCTGAAGATTAATAGAAGAAAGACAGATGATGAGAATGGAGTATGCAATGGAAGATGAAATATTATTGGAAGGAGAAAGGATTACTGAGGTAAAATCCATTTAAATATGTACGAACTAAGATCTCCAATAAGGAGTCTTTAGAATTACAGGTTAGTGAAATATTGAAAAAAAAAAAAAAAAAAAAAAAACAGTCAATGGCTAAGTTAAGTAAAATTTGGAAACCAAATTGCTTGAAATTACATATAAAAATCAGACTACATATCAGTTTAGTGAGATCTGTGTTACTACATGGACATGAGTCATGATATGACAATGAAACAATTGCCAATATATTTAGTAGATTTGAGAACAAAGCCCTCACAAGGATATTGTGAGTTGAATGGTAGGAGAGGATTAGAAATGAAACTATAAGAGAGATTACTCGAGTACTATATGTGGATGAGATCATGGTAAGGGGTAGATGGTTTGGACATGCTCTTCGCACTCCCCAAGAGCGATTAGTTCGCCAAACGTTCAGCTGGGCTCCACAAGGCACTAGAGGAGTGGGTTGACCCAGGCCTACATGGCTGAGGACTATGAAGCGTGACGTAGTAGATGATGAATGGAAATGTATTGAATTAAAAGCTCAAGATAGAGACGACTGGCAAAATCTAACTGAGGCCCATTGCGTCAATAGGCGTAGGAAGAGATAATAATACATATATATATATATATATATATATATATATATATACACAGTATATATATATATATATATATATATATATATGTATATATATATATATATATATATATATATATATATATATAAGGGTACTTCCCCCAATTTTGGGGGGGGGGGTAGAAGACATCAAACAAATAAAAAAAAGGAAACCTTTCCTCTCTACGCTCCTCCCAGCCTGACGAGGGACTCAACCGAGTTCGGTTGGTACTGCTAGGGTGCCACAGCTCATCCTCCCCGGTTATCCACCACAGATGAAGCTTCATAACGCTGAATCTCTTACTGCTGCTACCTCCGTGGTTATCCAAGGTGACCGGAGGAAGCAGAAGGTCTACCGGAACTGTGTCACATTCACTCGCCATTCATTCCTATTTCTAGCACGCTCTCTTGCCTCTTTCACATCTATCCTCCTATCACACAGAGCTTTCTTCACTCCATCCATCCACCCAAACCTTGGCCTTCCTCTTGTACTTCTCCCATCAACTCTTGCATTCATCACCTTCTTTAGCAGACAGCCATTTTCCTTTCTCTCAACATGGCCAAACCACCTAAACACATTCATATCCACTCTAGCTGCTAAATAATTTCTTACACCCGTTCTCACCCTCACTACTTCGTTCCTAACCCTATCTACTCGAGATACACTAGCCATACTCCTCTGACACTTCATCTCAAACGCATTCAATTTCTGTCTCTCCGTCACTTTCATTCCCTACACTTCCGATCCATACATCATATTTGGTACAATCACTTTCTCATACAGAACTCTCTTTAAATTCATGCCTAACCCTCTATTTTTTACCACTCCCTTCACTGTCCCCAAAAGACTGCGCACCCTTCATTCACTCTCTGACGTACATCTGCTTCCACTCCACCATATGCTGCAACAACAGACCCCAAGTACTTAAACTGACCTTCTTCCTCAAGTAACTCTCCATTCAACATGACATTCAACCTTGTACCACCTTCCCTTCTCGTACATCTCATAACCTTACTCTTACCCACATTAACTTTCAACTTCCTTCTGTCCCATACCTTTCGAAATTCTGTCACTAATCGGACAAGCTTCTCTTCCCAGTCTGCAAGCAGTACAGTATCATCCGCAAACAACAACTGATTTACCTCCCATTCATGATCATTCTCGTCTATCAGTTTCAATCCTCGTCCAAGCACTCGAACATTCACCTCTCTCACCACTCGATCAACATACAAATTAAACAACCATGGCAACATCACACATCCCTGTCTCAGCCCCACTCTCACTGGAAACCAATCGCTCACTTCCTTTCCTATCCTAACACACACTTTACTACCTTTTTAGAAACATTTCTCTGATTGCATCAACCTTCCACCAATTCCATATAACCTCATCACATTCCACATCGCTTACCTATCAACTCTATCATACGCTTTCTCCAGATCCATAAACGCTACATATACCTCCTTAACTTTTGCTACATATATCGCCCATATCTGCCTAACTGTAAAAGTTTGATTCATGCATCCCATACCTCTTCTAAAACCACCCTGTACTTCTAAGATTGCATTCTCTGTTTTATCCTTAATCCTATCAATCAGCACTCAACCATACACTTTTCCAATGCTCTGACAATAGAATCATTGTCACAGAAACCAAAAGTTGTCCATGCAGACATGGAAAATTCTGACAATATAATCACTGCCACCGGAACCAAAAATTGTTCATGCAGACATGGAAAATTCTGAAAAAGAATCACCGTCACAAAAACCAAAAGTTTTCCATGCAGAAATAGAATTTCGACAATAGAATCACCGTCACAGGAACCAAAAATTGTCCCCTTACACATGGAAAATTCTAACATTAAAATCACTGTCACGGGAACCAAAGGTTGTCCATGCAGACATGGAAAATTCTGACAATAGAATCACCATCACAGGAACGAAAAATTGTACATGCAAAAATGGAATTTCTGAAAATAGAGTCACTACCACAGAAATCAAAAGATGCCCCTGCAGACATAGAAAATTCCGACAATAGAATCACCGTCACGAGAACCAAAAGTTGCCATTGCAGACATGGAAAATTTTGACAAAAGAATCACCGTCACAGGAGCCAAAAATTGTTCATGCAGACATGGAAAATTCCGGCAACAGATTCACAGTCCCGAGAACCAAAGGTTGTCCTTGCAAACATGGAAAATCGTGACAATAGAATAACTGTCACAGGAACCAAAAGTCATTCATGCACACATAAAATTATGACAATAAAATCACCGTAAAAAAAAAAAAAAAAAAAATTATCCATGCAGCCAGGAAAAATTCTGACAATCGCCGTCACGGGAAACAAAATTTGTCCATGCAGAAATAGAAAATTCGTTCAATAGAATCACCGTCACGGAAACAAAAGTTGTCCTTGCAGACATGGAAATTCTGACAATAGAATCACCGTCACGGGAAACCAAATTTGTCCGTGTAGAAATAGAAAATTCTGTTAATAGAATCACCGTCACGGAAACACAAGTTGTCCTTGCAGACATGGAAAATTCTGACAATAGAATCACCGTCATGGGAAACAGAAGTTGTCCATGCAGAAATAGAAAATTATGTCAATAGAATCCGCTTAACGGGAACCAAAAGTTGTCCTTGCAGACATTGACATTCTGACAATAGAATCATCATCGCGGGAAACAAAATTTGTCAATGCAGAAAAAGAAATTCTGTCAATAGAATCACCGTCACTGGAAACAAAAGTTGTCCTTGCACACATGGAAATTCTGACAATAGAATCATCGTCATGGGAAACAAAATTTTTCTATGCAGAAATAGAAAATTCTAACATTAGAATCATCGTCATTAGAAACAAAAGTTTTCCATGCCGAAATATAAAATTCTGACAATAGAATCACCGTCACGGGACACAAAAGTTATCTTTGCAAACATGGAAAATTCTGACAATAGAATCACCATCACAGGAACCGAAAATTGTCCGTGTAGAAAATGGAAAATTCTGACAAAATAATCACCGTCATAGGAACCAAAAATTGTGCATGCAGACGTGGAAAATTCTGACAATAGAATCACCGTCACAGGAAACAAAAATTCTCCCTGTAGAAATGAAAAATCCTGACAATAGAATCACCTTCACAGGAACCAAAAATTGTCCGTGTAGAAAATGGAAAATTCTGACAAAATAATCACCGTCACAGGAAAAAAAATTGTCCATACAGTCATGGAAAATTCTGTCAATTGAAACACCGTTACAGTAACCAAATATCGTCCACGCAAACATGGAAAATTCTCTTCTAATGTCCAGCCAGAGGTTTGAATATTGAAAGTTATATAATTTATGACGTCAGATTTACATTCCAGAATCCTTTTTAAATGGGAGTTATAGATAAAATACTATAAAATATATGATTAACTAATATAAGGCAGTATATGTCTTGAAGGTACACAAATGTAGGCGAACTATGTATATATCCTGATCAATACAAAACAATAGTAAAAATGTTTTATGATTAGATTTTATTCGATTCGTGGAATTTCGGTCCAATAGTCCAACACTTTTTTTTTTCAAATTCTACTGTTAAATTACCAAAGTTTTTGTTAAGGCAAAAATATATTTTAACGTCCTATAGGACTTCGTGGCTTCCTAGTAAAGAAAACTTGAATTTCTGAGCCAAAATGAATACTCATTCATACAGAAAATTAAGACTGAAATAGAAGCCATAGTTAAAGATGAAGTCTTCAAGAGTTTTTTCCTTTTTATATATTGATCGTTGTCAGTGTTAATATCAGTCGCACACCCCCTTGGAATTTCCATTTTCTCCTTCCGATTCTTATCCTCTCCCAACCCCTCCCTCCTCTCCATTCCTCATCAATCCTTACCCAATCCCCAAAAAATTCCCCTTACCCTCATTTCTACCGACACTTGACTGCAGCCCTGCCCCCTCCCCATGCGCTTATATGGCTGACGTCTCTACCTGCCCCAAGAGCTACGGTGGTATATCGCCATTCACGCCGTTTGTCCTGCACTCACGCAATAAACGAATTAAGTGATGCACGTGCGTTCTGGTGAAA
>NC_090725.1:138210495-138212995 GCF_036898095.1 Palaemon carinicauda | reverse complement strand
GAGCATTAACTTTAATGGTTTTCTAGATTTGAAAAGGTTCTTCATACAAGTGTAAACCTTAGTTATAGACGTGATTCTCAACATTAGGCTTCTTTGAGGCAGACTTAGGCGGGAAATTAATGTCTGTCCGATGGCAACTTTATCTAATATGCGGAAAAATATGATGGCACGTATACCTACACGGGCAGACACAATATAGATACATACGTACATGCATACTTATATATACGCATACACATACACACAATACATACATACACACACACATATATATATATATATGTATATATATACAACATAGGGTATATGTATGTATGTACATTTATACACACTCACACACGCACACGCACACGCACACACACACACATATATATATATATATATATATATATATATATATATATATATATACATATATACACACACACACACACATATATATATATATATATATATATATATATATATATATATATATATATATATGCTGACATTTGATTGCATATATTATCATTTAACAACTGAGCACCACCACGTAGGATATAAAGAAAGTGCAAATACCATGACCCTTTTAAGGAAATGAGGAGAAGCGGGGCCCTTGGATTCGTAAGCATCATTGAATCTCTCTCACAAAAATCAAGCGGTTACTTCAGCATAGAGGAGATAAAAGGCTTTTGTCGTATTAGCACAGGGGCCAAGCGGCTGCCCCTGGTCTGCTTTAAGGCATAATTGTCAGGGGTTCAGATGTGCCAAGTAGGTGGCGCAGCACTCTATTTAATAAGAGTCTATCTCACTTGGCCACCGGCATGCTCGTGCCAAGATACACCCGCAAACACACACTTGAAAGAGTCATTCAGCTCTTGTATTAGAAATGCAGATTCAGGCAGGCTGCGGATAATATTTTGTTTTAAAATTTCTAGACATGATATAATTAATACATTATCGTGTAAACCCGTGTGGCGCTCGCTTTCATACGATGCTGTTATTAAGTCTTCCCTCATATTACGTACACTGTTCAAAATTTGCATTAAACAAACGCCAAATGTCTGGCAACATTTATTCCAGGATTTTTACAGTTTTAAAAACGGATATATTGACGTAAAAGAGCGATAGTACAGTCACTAACCCGTGAAAGATAATAACAAAGTAAGTTAAAATGACGGCCGCCTGTATTTTACTGATATACGGTTGAGAACAATAGTTTCTACGGAGAATTTCCGATTAAAATTGTGGTTTTTTCTAACAGTGTAGAGTAATCAAAAGATGAAGACAAATTGCCAAACTAACACGCTGTAAAGCTGGCGATACAATACATGATGAAATTTAGACTAAAAATTAATTCACTTACTTCTGAATACTATCTTTCACCCAAGGGAAGGTCTCTATAAATTGTTAGAAGCTATTATCAAAAAGGTATTTATAGTACCTAGATCCATTCTACGATGATTAAAGTTATCTGAAAATTCAATCTCCAAAATCTGCTGTGAACTGAAATGTGTGCAACAGCTAATCTTTCAGCATCCAATTTCAAACTAAATAAATCAATCCCCAAAAATTCAATCAAACAATCATACATGAATGTGAGGAGATATTTTTCCGAAAACAAAGTAAAAATATATACAGATTTTCTTTATCATATCACGTAATAAAACATGAATATATAGATTTCCATTATATAAAAAATATCTGATTTCATGATTACAAAGCCAATTCTCGCCCTAAAAGAATGAATTCATTTGTTCAAAACACGTATATGAGGGCGCCACATGAATCCAACTGGTAATAAGAGAATGAATAACCAACGCTGAACAATCATTTTCTATTATATAAAAACAAGAGTCGCAAATGAGTTACAATGTGATGATTATTTTAGAAAATAATAACCTCTATGGATAGGTCGGTTAGGGCAGCAAGCTCGGACATTGTAGAAGTCTGTGGCATGGGTTCAAATCCGCAGCCGACCAGTCAAAGAGGCGGACACTATACTATCCGTGTAAACAACTCAGGATTATGTATGTAATCGACGAATGGGTTTGTTTAAAGCACATGGGTGTTATAGACTAATACACACGCAAATAAAGCCACTCCAACACCTTCTAAAAACATAACAGACACCTCACACGTCTTGAACTGTCGATCTAACCAGGCCAGGACTACTCGCTGCTGGGAGGAAAGACGCTGGTGACTGGTACAATACATGAACATATGCTACTGGGGTCTAAGCGATGTCAGGCAGGGCAGTCGATCAGGACTACGGTCTATTCCAAAGCCAAAGAAAAGTTCTTCAAAAAGAAGGCATCTCTGCTTACCCCAGATAAATGGAAAAAAAAAACCGTTAATAGAAGATTATTTTAAAAAATACATATATCCACACACACACACACACATATATATACATATATATATATATATATATATATATATATATATATATATATATATATATACATATATCCTTTGACTGGCCAGACAGTACTACATTGGATCCTTTTCTCTGGTT
>NC_090725.1:138190495-138207995 GCF_036898095.1 Palaemon carinicauda | reverse complement strand
TTTGCTCTTGTATCCATGTTGCTCTTTTTCTGTCTCTTAGTATTATCCCCATATTTATTCTTTCCGTAGCTCTTTGAGTTGTAACTAGCTTATGTTCTAAGATTTCAGTTAGGTTCCAAGTTTCTGACTGCATAAGTTAACACTAGTAGGACCATCTGATTAAATACCTTTCTCTTTAGAGAAAGCGGCGTTTTACTTTTCATAATCTCATTTCGTCTACTAAAAGCTCTCCGTCCTATGTTTCTCCTTCTTTTAATTTAGGTCTCATGTCCCGGGGAGACCCTTTACTGCCTGTTCTAAGCACTTATATTCATTAACAAATTTGTTTCCTCTCTCCATTTTCACTAGACATTATATATATATATATATATATATATATATATATATATATATATATATATATATATATATATATATATATATATATATATATATACGATTGCGCAAAACTTAGTACAAGTTTACTACTTCAAGTAGATATGTTTCAACCCTGATATTTATGTCGTGTTATACCGTGAAACCTTCAGGGTATTTGTAATTCCAAGCTGTCTTTAGCATCCACAGCACACTAATTAAGTCAATACGAGGGAAAACCACCATTTCTGAAAGTAACTTCTAAACATGACGATTCTTTTAAGATTTATTATTTTTCACCGCCTCATCCTTCATGTGGGCGTGTACCGCCGCTGTCTGCCCGCGTAATGAGAACAACATCCAAGACAATAAACAAGGTAAAGCGAACAGTTGCCGTCCCATCGATTAAGAGAAAAGCCTCTGGTAACCCTATGGCTATGGGGAAGTTCGGTTGTTTACTTACACTGCTAATGACAGACATGGCATCTCAGACCGATAACGAGAATGCCTTATTCTTCGCCGGACGTTTGGAGATAAAAGGCGTGAAAGAAAGGGGTACGGAATGCTATGCTGGCTAAGACTGGAAAAGAAAACAACTCTAAAGGATGAGAGTATGATTTTTTTTTTTTTTTTGAAATATTCAAACTAGATAAAGCTCTTTTCAGACGTAGGCAAATAAAACTTGCAACTTGATGACTTTATCCACAATTCACATGGAGTCATGCTGTTCAATATCGAAATTACATAGCAGCTCATGTATTACCGGGATCATAACTGTTTTCAAAGCCATTACTCACAAATCACTGCCGAGTATTCTTCTTTCAAATATTCGTCACGCACAATAACTTTCATACCACCAAGTGGGGAGGATTTTTACAAATGTGGAAATTTTGACACAGCATCAAATACAACCTGTAATTTAAGAATGCGAGTAACAAATATGTAAAGAATGAATGTTATATGACAAAAATGTTTTGCAGATTAACAAGAAGGCTACTTTATGGTACAAAAGTATAAATAAAATACAAAAGCTTCTCTAACATATGACACCTTGCAAGGGCATAAAGTAACTTTAGGAATACCGGAAATGATAGATATTATGATCCTGTTGATCTATGCTTTAGTATGAGTTAAAAGGAGAGGTAAAGCAGGAGTCGTCTGTCTGGCCCTCCATTGGATGCCTTTGTGATTCAGCGTTAGATGTTTCATGTAAAAATGACCATTGTATTTTCTTTTAAGAACTTCACAATTTCTTGTATATTTTTTTCACCGTAAATATATTTTCCCAAGTGGGTAAACACGTCACTGCCACATTCATCCGATAAATGCCGAATCATATAGAAACCATTAAACACATGTGTCATTTCACATTTCTAAACATAAGGCTTAGCAGCAGCGTGTTGATTTTCATGCACACAATGAGTCATATACTATATATATATATATATATATATATATATATATATATATATACTGTATATATATATATATATATATATATATATATATATATATATATATATATATATATATATCTATATATATATATATATATATATATCTATATATATATATATATATATATATATATATATATATATATATATATATATATATATATTATATATATAAAGTATATACTGTATATGTATACATATATGAATGTGATTGCACACTAAATATATATTGCATATTACATACATACATAAATACTTACATACACACACACACACACACACACACACACATATATATATATATATATATATATATATATATATATATATATATATATATCTATATATATATATATATATATATATATATATATATTTACATATACATATATATATATATATATATATATATATATATATATATATATATATATATATATGATAAATTTTGCACATTTAGACGTGTTTTTCATATTCAAATAAGACATATATTTTTGATACATTAATGTCTGGATTCTCTTAACGACCTCGGGATCAGAGCCCCAGGCGAAATCCCACAAAGACAAGAGCTTGTGACTGTCTGGGAATCGAACCCTGGTCCGGCAAGCTTGTATAGTAATCACACAAAGACATGAGCTTGTGACTGTCCGGGAATCGAACCTTGGTCCGGCAAGATTGTGGTAGTCACTGTCTATATAAGCTTGCCGGACCAGGGCTCGATTCCCGGACAGTCACAAGCTCTTGTCTTTGTGTGATTTCGCCTGGGGCTCTGATCCCGAGGTCGTTAAGAGAAGCTTGCCGGATCAAGGTTAGATTCCCGGACGGTCACAAGCTCTTGGCTTTGTGTGATTTCGCCTGGGGCTCTGATCCCGAGGTCGTTAAGAGAATCCAGACATTAATGTATCAAAAATATATATGGCTTATTTGGATATATCTATCTATCTATCTATCTATCTATCTATCTATATATATATATATATATATATATATATATATATATATATACGTGCATGTGTGTATGTACAAATAGAGGTTTGGCGACGACAAATGTATTTCCCAGCAGCAGAACGCTTTTTCAAAATTACGAATAAGGGAGAAGCCAAAATAAAATACAACTTGTCATGCCATAGCCAATTCTACAAAGCGAATAAAAGAAACCCAATCAGACAAAGCACAGAGGGTTACAATAAATCAGACGAGAGCATAATTCTGTTCCCCTTTCACTATTTTTTATGTTTATCTCCGGGACTGTCATCCCGCATCACCGTTTCTGGGTTATAAAGTTTGGGTAAATCTAAAGTGTTATTCCAATATTCTCCCGAAATCCAATATTCTCTACTGCCTTTTATGCATAGTTGAGGAACAGGCTTCCACCCTCATTTTATGTCTAGCAAATATTCGATAACGAATTTGGGTTCATTGGATATAAATTTTATTGGACTGATTATATAACGAATTCTATACTTTTCATTACATTAGTCTACTCTATATTGTTCAGGTTGAAAGATGATTATTCGCATATTTTCATTTTCGTACAGTTTAATAGCAACTTTTACTTCAATCGGAGTTTTAAACTCGTTCCCGTGTTTAAATATACATCTATCTATCTATCTATATACATACATACATACATATATATATATATATATATATATATATATATATATATATATATATATATATATATATATATATATATATATATATATATATTTATTTATGGGCAGTAGGTTGGCCAGGGCACCAGACACCCATTGAGATACTACAGCTAGAGAGGTATTGGGTCCTTTGACTGGTCCTTCTCTCTGGTTACGGTTCATTTTCTTTTTGCCTACATATACACCGAATAGATTGGCTTATTCTTTACATACTCTCCTCTGCCCTCATACACCTGATATCACTGAAATTACCAAACAATTCTTCTTAACTCAAGAGGTTAACTACTGCAATGCAATTGTTGAGTGGCTACTTTCCTCCTGGTGAGGGTGGAAGAGACTCTTTAGCTATGGTAAGTAGCTCTTCTAGGAGAAGGACACTCCAAAATCAAACCACTGTACTCTAGTCTTGGGTAGTGCCATAGCCTCTGTACCATGGTCTTCCGCTGTCTTGGATTAGAGTTCTCTTGCTTGAGGGTACACTCGGGGCACTATTCTATCTTATTTCTCTCCCTCTTATTTCGTTGAAATTTTTAAAGTTTATATATAAAATATTTATTCTAATTGTTGTTACTGTTCTTAAGTATTTTATTTTAATAGTTAATTAATTCTTTTATTTCCTTGTTTCCTTTCCTCACTGGGTTATTTTCCTTGTTGGAGCCCCAGGCCTTATAGCATCTTGCTTTTCCAACTAGGGTTGTAGCTTAGCAAGTATAATAATAATGATAATAAAAATAACATACACACACACACACACACACATATATATATATATATATATATATATATATATATATATATATATATATATATATATATTTATGTGTGTGTGCGTGCATGTGTGTGTGTACATATACACACTTATATATATGTATAGACATATATGGAGATATAATACATATATATATATATATATGTATATATATATATATATATATATATATATATATATATATATATATATATATATATATATATAAATATATATATATATATATATATATATATATATATATATATATATATATATATATATATATATATATATATATATATATATATATATATATATATTTATATATATATATATATATACGATAAATTTTCCATATTTAGACATGTTTTTCATATTCAAATAAGCCATATATTTCAATACGTTAATGTCAGGATTCTCTTAACGACCTCGGGATCAGAGACCCAAGGCGAAACCACTTAAAGACAATAGCTTCTGACGGGCCGGGAATCGAATCCTAGTCCAGGAATGTGGTATGACAATGACGATACCATTTAGACCCGAAAGAAAGATAAAAGTCAATGACAATTATTCTGTACTTATACCAGTTGAATTCAGGATTTTTGTACTTAGAATTGAAATCAACCCATCTTCACCATCGTAGCTAATTGTTATGTTTGTACTTGGTATTCCATTAATGATAAATTTGCACATTTAGACGCGTTTTTCACATTCAAATAGGCCATATATTTCAATACCACAATATCTGGATTCTATTAACGACCTCGGGATCAGAGTCCCAAGGCAAAACCACTCAAAGACAATAGCTTCTGACGGGCCGGGAATTGAACCCTGGTCCAGGAAGCTGGCATCAGTGACGATACCATTTAGCCACGAAGAAAGATAAAAGTCAATGACAATTCTTTTGTACTTGTACCCGTTGAATTCAGGAGAGATAGGGTCTCCCTGTGTAACTCCTTTCTCAATTAGAATTTTCTCACTATCTTTATGTCATTTTAGGAATGTTACACTACCCGAATAGATACCTTAAAGTGTTCTAACGTGAGATTCTTCTATTTAACAGAATTAAAAACTTTCTCATACTCTATAATTGCCATACATAATGGTATGCCCTACTGTGTTGATTTTTCCATTAGCTGGCTAATTACATGGATATGGACAGTTGTTGAAGACCTGCTTCTAAAAACCTACCTGCTCTCTCGTTTCATTAATATAGTTGTCTTTCTGTTGGGCCTAACATGATCTGTGAATATTTTTTATATTACTGAGAGTAATCAACTTATTTGTTGGCAATTTTTCCGATCTTTTGCGTCTCCCTTTTTTTGTGAATTAACATGATTGTACCAACCGTGTGTTACACAATTGTACATAATTCCTTTTGTATATATTATGCTTGTATCTTCGCTCTTCCCTCACACTATAAAAAACCAGAATAAACATGTCTGCGTGTCGCCTATGTAACATTGTCATTTTCTCGAACATGAAACTTCCTGTTGCCTTGAGGTTTTGTATATAAAGGAGAGTGTTCCATAATAAATTAACTCAGTTGATTGCATCCTGCCTTTGAGTTCACAACCTTCTCTCGGCACCGTCACATTGGTGAACCCGGAAGTCGACTCACTCCCACCGCTTTCCACCCCCACCCCTCTCGCCCCTCCATCGTTGGTACTATGGCGGACTCTACAGAAGTTGGCGCTGCGGCTCCCCCATTGAAACTTTTGTCATTCGCCAGCAGAGAGGCGTTTGCTTGGTTTCAGCGCGCAGAAGTCCAGTTTCGCATCAATGGTGTGACTCGCTCAACCACCAAAGCAGATTATGTTCTCGCGGCGATACCCGAGGACACCTTCCCGGAAATATCCGACTGGCTTTGTGAACAAGGAGACACCCCAATAGCGTATGACGCCCTCAAAACATACTTTCTGCAGCAGTACTCGCCGTCGCCAGCCGCCCGTATAGCAAAGCTTTTTCAGCTCTCGCCACAACCGTTGGGGGACCGAAGGGTTTCACTTGCCCTCAGGGAAATGACCAGTATCGCTCGCCTTCAACCTGCCGCAGACGGCTCTCCTCGTGAGGTGAACTTACTTCGTGCCCTTTGGATATGCCGTTTACCCAGACCTATACGCGCTGCCATACCCGATGTCGATAGTTTACCCATAAAGGACTTGATGACCAAAGCCGACGCCCTTATGGACACCCACTTCAAGACCTCCATCAACGCCTCCACCCCTGACGAAGAGGATGCCTATTCAACGTCAACCGAAGCTGACATGAATGCCGTAGGACATACACGCCTACCCCGTGACGTGCTGAAGCGGTGACAAAGCCACCCACCACCCACCAATCGCTCGCGCCCCAACAAACGACTTCTACAGCCACTTACTACCCCCCATCCGCCGCAGTTTTGCTACTACCACTTCAGATTCGGGCAACCACGAAGAAATGTCCCGAGGATTGTCAGTGGCCAAAAAACGTGTAAGTAGGCCATCGCTCGTGGTGGTGGCCTCCCGTGTTTCTAATCTTTTCTTTTTATATGATGCAGGAACGGGCGTGCGATTTTTGGTAGACACGGGTGCTTGTCGTTCTCTTTTGCCAAGGAAACTCTTCAAGACACGACGTAGTCTGTCTACATCTGCTGACGTCCACTTGGTAGCTGCCGCCCACGGATCTGCGATACCCACCTATGGTTACGAGAACCTTACATTATCGTTCGGAAACGGTAAATTCAATTGGAAGTTCCTCGTTGCTGACGTCACATTGCCAATCCTCGGTGCGGATTTCCTCTCTCATTTCCACCTTCTGGTTGATGTCACCCACCGACGATTGGTCAACGCGGACTCATACTTGTCTACACTTCTTCAACCCGCCCCCTCTAACCTCGCTCTCCACATCAGCGCACCCACGGATGCCTACGCCCACCCCCTCACGTCGTACCCGGAAGTTTTCCGTCCAGAACTTCGCCAAACGCCCACGGTTCATGCCAAGCACGGTATTTATCACCATATCAAGATGACGGGACCCCCAGTCTTCGCAAAATTCAGACGTCTGGCACCGGAACGATTGGCAGCCGCCAAACAGACGTTCGCCAAAATGGAGGAAATGGGCCTTTGCCAAAAGGCCTCAGCCCATGGTCGTCACCCTTACCCATCGTTCTGAAGAAAGATGGCTTCCTCCGTCCGTGCGGGGATTACAGACACCTCAACATGCAAACAGAACCGGATCACTACCCCCTCCCAAACATTGCCGACGTGACCTCCTACCTGCACAAAGCGAAGGTTTTCTCTACGCTCGACCTCCTGAAGGGGTATTATCAGGTGCCTATGAACCCAGAAGACATCCCCAAAACTGCCATCACCACTCCATTTGGTACATACACCTTCAATTACTCCTGTTTTGGCCTTCGTAATGCTGGGGCCACGTTTCAACGTCTCATGGATGGCATCTTAGGGGACCTCCCTTTCTGTGTATGTTATATGGACGACATACTTGTGTTCTCCTCCTCAAAAGAGGAACACCTCCGTCACCTGCGCATCGTGCTCGACCGCCTGCAACAAAACGGCCTTGTAGTCCAGTACGACAAGTGTACCTTTGGCGCCAAAGTAGTGTCGTTCTTAGGGCACCGCATCACTCCTGGAGTCCATCCCCTCCCTAAGAAGGTAGCAGCCGTTCAGAACTTCCCCGCGCCCTCGACCGTCAAAGCTCTGCAGGAATTCTTGGGCATGATCAACTATTATCACCGTTTTCTGCCAGCCATTTCCGCCACTCTTGCTCCCCTCTACGCTTCCCTCAAGGGCAAGCCAAAGGACTTCAAGTGGGGTCCCCTTCAAGAAGCAGCCTTCTGCAATACAAAGAAGGCCCTATCAACTGCTGTGGCTCTCACTTTTCCTATCCCACATGCCCCTCTCCTTCTCTCTACCGATGCCAGCGACGTCGCTATTGGTGCAGTACTCGAGCAGGTGGTCAACGGCTCGCCCCGCCCATTGGCCTTCTTCAGCAGAAAACTGTCCAAGGCAGAATCGGGTTATTCTACCTTCGATCGAGAATTGCTGCCGGTACACTTGGCTGTCCATCACTTTCGCCATTTCTTTTGCACAGACCAAATGCCTCTGGTGCACACCTTTACTCGACAGTCTGATGCCTGGTCCGCTCGGCAACGCCGACATCTCTCCACCGTGGCTGAATACAATTGCACCCTTCAATACATCCCTGGGAAAATTAATCACTTTGCCGATGCCCTGTCGAGAAACACGTTGGCTGCCGTTCAACTGGGATTGGATTACAACGCCCTGGCTGAAGCCCAACGACAGGATCCAGAATATCAAGAGTGTAGGACATCCTGCACGTCCCTCCGTTGGGAAGACTTCCCCCTGGAAGACTCCAACACCACCCTCCTCTGTGACGTCAGTACTGGCAGACCACGACCTTGGATTCCTGCTCCCATGCGCCGACAGGTGTTTGATTTTATTTACGGCCTTTCACATCCCTCATGCCATTCTACTGCACAGCTGCTGAAGGCAAAGTTCATTTGGCACAGCATTTCTAAGGATGCTAAGGATTGGGTTCGCGCCTGTACTTCTTGCCAAACTTCCAAAGTACATCCACACATGGATTAAGGAGTGGGCACCTTTCCTCAACCTCAGCGTCGTTTCGCACACATTCACGTCGACACTGTAGGCCCCCTACCCACATCACAAGGACATCGTTACCTGTTTACCGTCATCGACCGCTCCACCCGTTGGCCTGAAGCCATTCCCATGGAAACTGCAACGTCCGCCTCATGTACATCTGCCTTACTCTCTGGATGGATTGCAAGATTTGGTAACCCTGAGCATATTACTTCTGACAGGGGAACCACTTTCACCTCTCAATTGTGGACATCATTAGCGAATCTCCTGGGCATCACCCTACATCAGACAATGGCCTACAACCCCGCTGCCAATGGAATGGTTGAACGTTTTCATCGCACCCTAAAAGCAGCGTTGATGTCCCGCTGCAAGGATTCTATCTGGTTTACTCAGCTTTCCTGGGTCCTCCTGGGACTAAGGACCACTCCTAAAGACGCCCTCGACGTTTCGGCAGCTGAAATGGTGTATGGCGACCCGATGGTCGTCCCTGCGGAATTGTTTCCTTCTACAACCTCCTCCGACGATCTCCAGCGCATTCGTCACGTCGAGGGAAAATTTAGTCCATGCCGCCAGACTTACAAGCCCCCAGTGAAGCATCACATGCCAACAGACTTGCACTCTGCAACGCACGTCTTCCTGCGCAACGACACTACCAAGCCACCGCTAATGCCCCCTTACACGGGCCCTTTCCTAGTGATCCGACGCAGTCCGAAAGCATTTCTACTAAACATTCGTGGCAAAGAAGACTAGGTCTCCATTGATCGTCTAAAACCTGCTTATCTTCTGCCAGATGACCTGCCTACAGTTCGCCTCTCTAGATCAGGGCGCCCTATTTAACATGTACAGTATGTCATTTTTAGGGGGGGAGCCATGTACCAACCGTGTGTCACACAATTGTACATAATTCCTTTTGTATATATTATGCTTGTATCTTCGCTCTTCCCTCGCACTAAAAAGAACTAGAATAAACATGTTTGCGTGTCGCCTATGTAACATTGACATTTTCTCGAACATGAAATTTTCTGTTGCCTTGAGGTTTTGTATATAAAGGAGAGTGTTCCATAATAAATTAACTCAGTTGATTGCATCCTGCCTTTGAGTTCACAACCTTCTCTCGGCACCGTCACATAATAATAGTTTTTCAAGCTCTAGGTATAGAGTAGTCTTGCAAACATTCTGTGTGAAGTTCAGCCAGTTTTACTACTATGAAATCTCTTTCATATATTATCAAATCTATTGTTATACCATCTTCTGCTGCTTTCCATCTTTTCATGACCGTTAATGGTTCCTTTACACATTATATACATACATAAATGTATCTTCTTTTCTTTCCCACAGTTATCCCTATATTAAGGGATAAGTCACAGTTATTGATAGAGGGCTTAGCCTTTGACTTAATATTCCAACTGCAAGACAGCAGTTTCCATAATAATTGGTAGTGGATCTCGCCTTTTGCTATAAAACAAGCTTACAAAGCAGCAATTGTCCTTTTAGGCACGTTGTACGTGCTAGTATTCTCACACACACACACACACACACACACACACACACACACATATATATATATATATATATATATATATATATATATATATATATATATATATATATATATATATATATCTATATCTATATACCAAATTTCCTTCCATTATTCAAAAGTATTCCTGTGCAAAGCAACAAACATTATTTAAATCGCCCCCACCATATGCACGAAATCCGCAATGCGAAACTGATGTAGGGACTACCCAAAAGTCAAACAAATACTGGGAAGATAAGTAAATAAAAACGATGTTGCAGTTATCGTCTTGCTCACTACATCGGAAGCAGTAGCACAAAGCAGAAGGGTCCAATAGCGAAAATAATAATCCATTTTCATCCCGATGGCCGGACTAGGGCCGGGATCATCCATTGCAGCTGTTATTCTGTGGGATGACTCAAGTCCGTTCCGTTATTACATGTCGATCCCGAAGACATATAAAAAAAGAAGGAAGAGAAAAATGAAAGACAGAGGTCGCTGGACTGTGAAGGGTTAGAGTCAAAGGCCTTTCAGAAGACAGATTAAAATAAAAGTCACTTTAATTTTTAAGTATAGTTTTCTCTTTCATATCAATGATTGAGTACTTTTTTAATTGTCTATGCTATCTCGTCATACGTTTACGTGTGTGTGTGTGTGTATATATATATATATATATATATATATATATATATATATATATATATATATATATATATATATATATATATATATATATATACACACATATATATATATATATATATATATATATATATATATATATATATATATATGTATATATATATATATATATATATATATATATATATATATATATATATATATATATATACTGTATTATTGCTGCTGGGCCTGGAAACACTTTTGAACTACCTCTTCCATGGGGAAAAAAATTAAGTCCTAATACGAAAAAAAAGGAGTAACATATGTGAGTAACAAAAAGAAAAAACCCATGAATTGAATATCAGAATAATAGAAAACAGAACAAAGATATATATCTTCTTACAAAGAGCTGTTAATTTTTAGAATATCATTTATCTTTCCCCTTTAAATCTCCATAAACAGTTTTATTCTACATGCATAAATCTTAGCTTACCCTCGTTATTCTCAAGGACCACAACACAGCCTCATCAAGAAAACCACCTGTCACATCAACAAATGTTTTGATATATTGGCATTAATTTGATTCTTAGTCTGAGTGGATAAATACATATGTATACACAAAGAAACACATGCATGCATATATATATATATATATATATATATATATATATATATATATATATATATATATATATATATATATATATATATATATATATATATCATCACATACATACATATACCAAGGCACTTCCCCCAATTTTGGGGGTTAGCCGACATCAACAACTGAAACAAAACAAAAAGGGGACCTCTACTCTCTACGTTCCTCCCAGCCTGACAAGGGACTCAACCGAGTTCAGCTGGTACTACTAGGGTGCCACAGCCCACCCTCCCCCGTTATCCACCACAGATGAAGCTTCATAATGCTGAATCCCCTACTGCTGCTACCTCCGCGGTCATCTAAGGCACCGGAGGAAGCAGCAGGGCCTACCGGAACTGTGTCAAAATCGCTCACCATTCATTCCTATTTCTAGCAAGCTCTCTTGCCTCTCTCACATCTATCCTCCTATCACCCAGAGCTTTCTTCACTCCATCCATCCACCCAAACCTTGGCCTTCCTCTTGTACTTCTCCCATCAACTCTTGCATTCATCACCTTCTTTAGCAGACAGCCATTTTCCATTCTCTCAACATGGCCAAACCACCTCAACACATTCATATCCACTCTAGCTGCTAACTCATTTGTTACACCCGTTCTCACCCTCACCACTTCGTTCCTAATCCTATCTACTCGAGATACACCAGCCATACTCCTTAGACACTTCATCTCAAACACATACAATTTCTGTCTCTCCGTCACTTTCATTCCCCACAACTCCGATCCATACATCACAGTTGGTACAATCACTTTCTCATATAAAACTCTCTTTACATTCAAGCCCAACCCTCTATTTTTTACTACTCCCTTAACTGCCCCCAACACTTTGCAACCTTCATTCACTCTCTGACGTACATCTATTTCCACTCCACCATTTACTGCAACAACAGACCCCAAGTACTTAAACTGATCCACCTCCTCAAGTAACTCTCCATTCAATATGACATTCAACCTTGCACCACCTTCCCTTCTCGTACATCTCATAACCTTACTCTTACCCACATTAACTCTCAACTTCCTTCTCTCTCACACCCTTCCAAATTCTGTCACTAGTCGGTCAAGCTTCTCTTCTGTGTCTGCAATCAGTACAGTATCATCCGCAAACAACAACTGATTTACCTCCCATTCATGGTCATTCTCGTCTACCAGTTTAATCCTCGTCCAAGCACTCGAGCATTCACCTCTCTCACCACTCCATCAACATAAAAGTTAATCAACCACGGCAACATCACACATCCCTGTCTCAGTCCCACTCTCACCGGAAACCAATCACTCACTTCATTTCCTTATCTAACACATGCTTTACTTCCTTTGTAGAAACTTTTCACTGCTTGCAACAACCTTCAACCAACTCCATATAACCTCATCACATTCCACATTGCTTCCCTATCAACTCTATCATACACTTTCTTCAGATCCATAAACGCAACATACACCTCCTTACCTTTTGCTAAATATTTCTCGCATATCTGCCTAACTGTAAAAATCTGATTCATACAACCCCTACCTCTTCTAAAACCACCCTGTACTTCTAAGATTGCATTCTCTGTTCTATCCTGAATCCTATTAATCATTACTCTACCATACACTTTTCCAATTACACTCAACAAACTAATACCTCTTGAATTACAACACTCATGCACATCTCCCTTACCCTTATATAGTGATACAATACATGCACAAACCCAATCTACTGGTACCATTGACAACACAAAACACATATTAAACAATCTCACCAACCATTCAAGTACAGTCACACCCCCTTCCTTCAACATCTCACCTCTCACACCATCCATACCAGATGCTTTTCCTACTCTCGTTTCATCTAGTGCTCTCTTCACTTCCTCTATTGTAATCTCTCTCTCATTCTCATCTCCCATCACCGGCACCTCAACATCTGCAACAGCAATTATATCTGCCTCCCTATTATCCTCAACATTCAGTAAACTTTCAAAATATTCCGCCCACCTTTTCCTTGCCTCCTCTCCTTTTAACAACCTTCCATTTCCATCTTTCACAGTCTCTTCAATTCTTGAGCCAGCCTTCCTTACTCTCTTCACTTCTTTCCAAAACTTCTTCTTATTCTCTTCATATGACTGACCCAATCCCTGACCCCACTTCAGGTCAGCTGCCCTCTTTGCCTCATGTACATTGCGCTTTACTTCCACATTTTTCTTTCTATATTTTTCATACTTCTCTATACTATTACTCTGCAGCCATTCTTCAAAAGCCCTCTTTTTCTCTTCCACTTTTACCTTCACTCCTTCATTCCACCATTCACTGCCCTTCCTCATGCTGCCTCCAACAACCTTCTTGCCACACACATTACTTGCAATCCCAACAAAATTTTCTTTTACTAACTTCCACTCCTCTAAATTACCAGTTTCTCTTACTCTCACTTCGTCATATGCCATTTTCAACCTTTCCTGATATTTACTTTTTACCCCCGGTTTTATTAGCTCTTCAACCCTCACTAGCTCCCTTTTACATCCACCTACTCTATTCCCCCACTCTTTTGCTACAACTAATTTTCCTTCCCCAAAAAATGATCAGACACACCGTTAGCCATACCCCTAAACACGTGCACATCTTTCAATCTTCCAAACATTCTTTTAGTTATCAACACATAATCCATTAATGCCCTTTCTACTACTCTTCCATTTGCCACTCTTACCCATGTATACTTGTTTTTATCTTTCTTTTTGAAAAAGCTAGCACTTATTACCATCTCTTGTTCAACACACATTTCTACCAGTCTCTCACCACTCTCATTTTCACCTGGTACGCCATACTTCCCAATGACACCTTCTACCTCTCCAGCGCCCACTCTAGCATTTAAGTCACCCATGACAACTACATGATTCCTTCTACCCAGTCCTTCTACATACCTAGTTAATTCATTCCAGAACTCATTCCGCTCTTCTTCACTTTTCTCACTACCTGGCCCATACGCACTGACAAATGCCCAACATTCCCTACCCAACCTAACCCTTACCCACATTAACCTAGATGATATTTCCTTCCCTTCCACTACTTTACCTGTCATCCATTCACTCAGCAATAAAGCCACACCCTCTCTCGCTCTTCCCCTTTCAATCCCAGACACTCTACCAGACATTTCACCAAACATCACTTCACCCTTTCCTTTCATCTTTGTCTCACACAAGGCCAATATATCCATCCTTCTCTTCCTAAACATACTTCCAATCTCACATCTTTTACTCTCTATCGTACTACATCCACGCACATTCAAACACCCCAAAACTAGAGTGCGGGGAGCAGTCACTCTCCCCCCAGCTCCATCTCTTTGTTGACGTCTCGCAGGATTATATACAGGAGAGGGGGTTCCCAGCCCCCTCGTCCCGTCCCTTTTAGTCGTCTCTTACGACACGCAGGGATAACGTTGGCGCTATTCTAATTGTTTTTATGCCCCCGCGGCCACAGGGGGCATATATATATATATATATATATATATATATATATATATATATATATATATATATATATATATATATATATATACACACATATATATGTATGTATGTATGTATGTAAATATAATCTATTTTCTTAATTATTAATGGTAAATTTAGGAATCTATCTTGTTACATTAAACATTACTTTTTTTTTTTTTCCAAACGTGTGATCATTTTGAAAAGAAGAATCGACAGTAAAAAGAAAAGAAATATATTGAATTTTAATTATATTCCTAATAATAAACTTCACATCTTAACATATGACCTTATTTGGAATATTCGTAATCTTCACCTAAACAAACTAGACTTTGCACAAAACTTCTGACAGGATTAGTATACCAATTCTCTTGTGTACCATATTTGATATTAGTTATTGAATCGTAAGATAACCACTTGCTTAACTTCACCCACGAGAGAGTACAACTTACTCGTAATTTTGTTACCTCCATTATTAATTGTCTGGGAAAATCGCAAGGATTATCGTTCATTATCCGTAATCATGTTCGCCAGCGGTGCTATTACGACACCTGAAGATAGGGTTCAATAGCCCTCTTACAAGACAATCTCTTCGACCGGGCGGACTCTCAAAACTGGCATGGAAATTCTTCACATGCAAACAAAGGATAGGGATCCTAAAAAGTTGATTCTATCTCGACACTTGAAAACTATAGAAAATAGATGCATATTTAGGAAAAATAAGTGCTAACTAATTATATTTGATACCTTTCTTTTTACTTAAGTTTTCTTCTACGTATTCTCTAGTTACTTATTTCGACAAAATCGCTTCATTATTCTTCAGGCCTCGTGAAACAACTACATGGAAAGAAAAATCAAAATTAGCATTCCATGTCTCAGCAAACAGAAAATGACGGAACTTTCCCTGGGTCAACAAATCTTCATACCTGGAATTGAAGATTAAAGAAATATCGTTAAATAGTTATGATATACCGAGCAAAAAAATTTGATTTTCTTTCATTTAAATGAGATTGAACAAGGCTACTATATAAAAAAAAAAACGTTGTTATCAATACCAAAATATTTATATTAAATACTTTACAGTTAGTTTTATAGTTTTACTTTTTTCGAATGCTTACATTTTCCCGTTATTCTTCGCGCTTTATTCTTGATTTACTTGGTTATGTACTGGAGATGTTGCTCTCCCTGCATATCGTACTAATTTATATGTAGATTGAACTCCTGTTAATAGCTTCGGCTATTGGGTATTTCTATTACCACACTCCTATAAACAGCGAGTCAAATTTTTTAGGTACAGTTATCAAATTATTCATAGCATGCCAAGAAGAGGTTTTTAATAATTTAGATTGGTAAGATGTAGGAATCAAAATTTTTGGGGAATACCTTAACAACTTAAGATTTGTAGATGACATAGTTGTGTTTAGTGAATCACAGGAGGAATTACAAAAGATGATAGAAGATTTTGAATAAAGAAAGTAGAAATGTAAGACTGAAAATGATTATGAGTAAAACTAAGATAATGTTCAATGAAAATGGAGAGAGACAACAAACAAGAGTTATGGAAGAACTTTTAGAGCTAGCGAATGAATAAACGTAGTTAGGACAGACAGTAAATGTTTCCCCAGGATAGGAACCCGAAATTAAAAGAAGGATAAGCATGGGATGGAGAGCATTTGGTAAATTTTTGCATTAATATTTTAAAGAATCTAAAATTTTTATTTATCAATTTTGTTAAATGTTTTCCGAATTTCCTAACAATTTTGTATAAAATTGTCAACACCATAACCTTTATATTAAAGTGTAGTTCCAAAACCCAACGTAGTCCTGAAGAAGGGTTACGAAGTGATCTGAAACACGTGTCAACAGTAAACATTATGTGGAGAAAAATAAATGTATTTTTGCTGTTATCCTGAAAAATATCTGCAGGACGATCTGCCCGAGGAGAAGCTGTCTTGAATTTATAGACGCCGCTGAGACGCTGTGTATTCATCATCATATATATATATATATATATATATATATATATATATATATATATATATATATATATATATATATATATATATATATATATATATATATATACATACATACATACATACATACACACATATATATATATATATATATATATATATATATATATATATATATATATATATATATATATATATATATATATATGAGGTTGAATGGCTGGAGATGCCCCGAGCGGATTAAGTGAAGTCGTCCGTCTCGGCCAAGTGTAGGCAAAAAGGTCTCGACCTGATGGCTGGGAGCTCATTATACGTCCATCATCTGCATCGACACGCTATTCATGCTCTTCAGTTAATAATGCCGACCTCGTGTAATGTTTATGAATGTAATCAAAGCTTCTATAAAAATTTAGATCCTAATATTAAATTT
>NC_090725.1:138175495-138185495 GCF_036898095.1 Palaemon carinicauda | reverse complement strand
ACCGAGAGTAACCTTATTGGGCGGTAATTTTTCAGGTGTTTTATGTCTCCCTTTTTGTAAATTGGTATATTGATAAAGTTTTTAGAAGCTGTAGGTATAGAGCATTCCTGCAGACATTTGATGTAGTGTTAAGCGAGTTTTACTACTATGGTATCTAATTCATCTATTGTCAAATCAATCTTGAGGCCATCCTCCTCTGCTGCCTTGCCTTTTTCATGCCTTTTAATCCTTTCTTTACTTCTAGTGTTACGTTTGGTACCGGTTCATGTGTTTCATTACTTCTATTGGTGAAGTTATTGTTATTGTATACAATTGTATAGAAATCCTCTGCAATTTCTATCACTCCACGTCTTTTGTTGATATTTCCATTTCACCATTTAAAGCAAATATCTGTTGGTACCGCCTTCCGAATCTTCTTTTCATCAATTTTATGTTTCTTCCTTTCTTTAGTTTCCTCAAATTTGGTCTGATTGTGTTTACGAATACCTATTTCTTCTCCAAGAAAGATTAAATAGAATCCCTATACAAAACAATATATATATATATATATATATATATATATATATATATATATATATATATACACACATATATATAGAGGTATATATATATAGCAAATGAGTACAAGACTGTCAGGTTATATGGAAATTGAAGAAATGTAAACAATTATTACATCAAGTACACCACCCACCATGAACTCATAAGTAGCAGCTTTTATTGAATATTTCAAGTTTCAAGATATCCTAACAAGTGATATGCGATATATTTACATAAATGCTGTAAGAAAAAGGAGAAGCTGCATTAAATTCTCTAGAAAGAAAACGCCATTACTGAGGAGAATTAACCTTTTCATAATCGGACTGTCGATTAATTGCAACACTGCTCTCCTTGTATGTTCGCGATAGGTTATTCTTAGATTTTGAGACGTCTCTGTCTTGAGCTTTTAATTCAATACTTCTCCATTCATCATCTCCTACTTCACACTTTATAGTCCTTAACCATATAGGCCTGGGTCTTCCAATTCTTCTAGCGCCTTGTGGAGCCCAGTTAAACGTTTGGTGAACTAATCTCTCTTGGGGAGTGCAAGGAGCATGCCCAAACCATCTCCATCTACCCCTCATCATGATCTCATCCACATATGGTACTCGAGTAATCTATATTAAAGTTTCATTTCTAATCCTGTCCTGCCATCTAACTCCCAGTATCCCTCCGAGGGCTTCATTCTCAAATCTACTAAATCTATTGGAGATTGTTTCATTGTCATACCATGACTCATGTCCATAGAGTAACACCGATATCACTAAATTGATATATAGTCTGATTTTTATAAGAAATTTTAGGCGATATGATTTCCAAATTTTACTTAACCTAGCCATTGTCTGATTTGCTTTTTTCAATCTTTCACTAATCTCTAATCATAAAGACCCTGTATTGGAGATAATTGTTCCTAAATACTTAAATGATTCTACCTCAATAATCCTTTCTCCTTCCAATGATATTTTATCTTCCATTTCATACTCCGTTCTCATCATCTCTGTCTTTCTTCTATTTATCTTCAGCCCCACCTCGTGTGATAACTCATGCATTCTGGTGAGCAAGCATTGCAAATCCTGTGGTGTTCTGCTAACAAGGACAGCATCATCAGCATACTGTAGGTCTGCTAAATTTCTATCATCAATCCAGTCCAATCCTTCTCCACTATCTCTGACTGTTCTACACATTACAAAGCCCATGAGGAGGATAAACAACATAGGTGACAACACATTCCTTTGGAGTACTCCGCTGTTCACTAGAAACTCACTTGATAAGACTCCATCAACATTAACTTTGCACTTGCTATGCTCATGAACAGACTTAATCAAATTTACATATTTAAGAGGAATTCCATAATAACGCAGGACTCTCCACAAAATTGACCGGTGCACATTATCAAAGGCTTTTACAAATACCATCAAAAGGGGATTTCTATATTCTACGCATTGCTGTACATGTCTCAAAATGAAAATTTGGTCAGTGAAACTTCTACCTTTTCTAAATCCTTCTTGTTCATCTCTCAGCTTTACATCAATCTTTCTCTCCAGTCTCTTAAGAATAAGCATACTATATATTTTCATAACAACTGACTTAAGTGTTATGCCTCTGTAATTATTGCAATTTTCACCAACACCCATTCATCAGATTTTGCCTCTTCATGCCACATTCTACAAAATAATCTTGTAAGTAGTCTGGGAGTCACTTCATTTTCGGCCAGTATCATCTCAGCAGTTATTCCATAGTATTCAGGGGCTTTCCATCTCTTTAGTTTTTTGCAGATAGATTCGACTTCAAACACACTGAACTCATTCATGAGCCCATCAAGGTCTTCATCAGCTTCAGGTATATCAATCAAATTATTCCCTTCATATCTCCTATTCATAACCTCACTAAAGCGTTCCTTCAAGCGTTGTCTTTCTTCATCTTCTGTTGCTATAACAGAGCCATCTCTCTTTTTGATGGGCATATGCTTCTTCTTTTTTGCCCCAGTCGAGATTTCATTGATAATTCTATGAGTAATTCTCACACCATAGCCACTTCCTGAATTCATAGCTTTGTTGGCCTCATCTGATTTACTGTGTAAATACTCTTCAGTCATTCCTGGCTTTTCTTTTGACCTCGCTGTTAATACTGGAATACTTAGCATGCTCTACCTTGTAATTTTCATTACTTCCTCGAAAACTTTCAACAATCAATTTCTGTCTTTGTCTCCTTTTTATAGTATCCCAAGTATCATTCAATATCCATGGCTTTATCCTTGTAACTGTTTGTCCAAAGACTTCACTACCAACTGACCATTTTTCATTAATTGTCTGTTCTTCGTTTCTTAAAGTCTCTAAGACTGCAAATCGATTCCTACATTCAATTGCAAATGTTTCTCTTTGCTCTTCCTCTAGAAGCTTAGCTGTATCAAACCTAGGTATTCTATCCATCTTTCTGTTGGGTGCTTTCAATTTTAATTTCAGTGTGGCAATGGGGAGCTGGTGATCACTACCAGTATCTGCACCTCTATAGCTTCTTACGTTTCTCAGAGTCCCCCTTCTCTCTTTATTAATGGCAATGTGATCGATCTGATTAATTGTAATTGCCACATGGTGAAGTCCATGTATACTTGTGGATGTCCTTATGTTGGAGCAGAGTACCTCCGATGACAAGATTTTTTGCAGAACAGAAACTTATAAAATGTGCTCCATTTTCATTTGCAACTTCGCCAAGATCCTCGACACCCATCATATTCTATATTCCTTGATTATTTCTTCCAACTTTAGCATGGAAGTCGCCAATCTCAATTTTCATATCTCTCTGAGGGATCTCATCTATTATCCTCTGCAGTTCTTCATAGTATTCATCTTTCCTTTCTTCAGGGGATTCATTTTTTGGGGGCATAGCAAACTATAATACTCATATTGCACTGCTTTAATTTGAACTTTGCTAGAAACAATTTACTATTTACAGCTCTCCACTCGGTTAATGCCTTTTCTGCTCTTGATGTCATCATCATTCCTACCCCTTCTCTTCCAACTCCATCTGATCTTCCTGAGTAAATATATATATTCCCTTGGTCTAAAGTTTCCTTACCAATCCCCATACAACGTGTTTCACTTAGGGCCAAGATATCCAAACTATATTTAATAAATCCACTCTCCACTTGCTGTAACTTCCCAATCTAATTCATGGTTCTAACATTCCAATTACCTATCTTCAATTTTTCTTTAGTATTTATAAACCGGGAGATTCTTAGTACCCCGCTACTGGGGGCCATTCTTTCATCCTCTTTATCCATGACCGACTAAATCCATAGAGGATTCATTGGCTAGATACATCAAAGGATAGCCAGTTCCTTGCGATGCGCAGTGCCTATCTAGCTAAGACAAGTGACCCCTGCCAGTCCATACTAATTCTAGTAAAATCAACCGCCAGGCATCAAGAGTAGAAGCTGAAGAGACCGTGTGTCCCTCGCCTTAAACCCAATAAAGAAATAAAATAAGAAAGAACAGGAAAAGTGATGAATGAAAATAATTCATGTTATAGTTATTGGTTTGAAAGTATATAGTCTTTTCTTCGTAACTAAAAAAGATGAGGGCACCTGATGATTAAATATAGATAACAAAAACACAGTGAATGAAAATTTAGTGTAGCCATTCTTTTTTATTTATGTCTTGAAGCTTAACATATTTGTGCCCACTCTACATCCGATTGATTTTCGTGTTATGAAAAAAAAAAAACACCTAGTAACCACACTTCTGATATACTTATGTTGCAATATTATTGAATTCGTCATTACTTACACTGTGCACTGGCGAAAACGAATAATTGTAGAAGAAGAACATATATCCAGCGTTCGTGTAAGAAAATTATTAGGTGATATCTACCTTATGCCAACATTTTTCAAGTTACCATTTTCTTCTGCTGACGCTATCTACGACACCAAATTGCCTTTTACTTTGTCTTTAGGTATTCATGATCCTATTTGGTCTGTTTTGTATAATAAATAACCACTAAATCATTGCAAATTTCATAAGAATAGACTTGAATACAAAAAGACGATTACTGTTAGCTAAAATGGAAAAATGTTGACGCACTACACAACTGGAGAGCAACAGAAAAGTTGTAAAGTTGAAATCCAGCTGAATTTAACAATAAGTGAGTAATTAGATACGACTTTTGTTTCCTAGCAACAGTTCCCTACGAAGAGACCAGTTTGTCGAATGAAACACATTTAAACCATCTCTTGTTAGAAAAACGTCTTGGCTACATCACCTGGATCTGATAAATCTGTTTATACTGGCACGGCCTGCGAAACTGTAAGTGGGCAAACCCGTTGCCTACCTCAGAGAGAGAGAGAGAGAGAGAGAGAGAGAGAGAGAGAGAGAGATCAATAGGGGAACAGCTCCGTAACAGTTTAGAAAATTTACCACCACTAAAGTTATAAATCATGGCAAGAGATCCAGCGTAGGAGTCTGTATGACAGAGCCAAAATAGAAAAGAAGAAGAAAAAAAAAGATATAAAAGAAATGGCCTTCGTAAGTGGGACCTTCAGCCTACTCTAAAAGTCTCATAATAACACTAATAAAATCCTTACATCAAAGTAAGGAATTTTATTCAAAGTGCTTTTCAGTTTGAGTATAATTTATAGGTAAGGTGACGTCGCAACTTGAAGAGTTTCTAATGTTTCCGATTTCCTATAGAACCCAGCCAAGTGTTCAGAACCCCTCATTAGAAAACTCTCTTCTTGCTTCAGCAGGTTAAGATGGCAGCTTAATTTTTTAATTATTGTGTGAGTTCATGTGCATCCCTACGACGTCTATACGTAATTATGGATGATAGAATAATAGCTTTGCTTTCATCTTTTAATTTCTAAAAAATGGACAGACATTAATGATATAAGTATGACTGGTGGTTAATTCTATGAAAATCACCAATGAAAATTATCCTTCATCCAAAAAACATTGTTCTTTTCCTTACCTCAGCTTCAATCTTTTTCTCTCATCCTGTCAAGGGACAGGACACCTGAGACCGATCATATATACACACACACACACACACACATATATATATATATATATATATATATATATATATGTGTGTGTGTGTATATATATATATATATATATATATATATATATATATACATACATATATATACATACATACATATATATATATATATATATATATATATATATATATATATATATATACTTATATATATAGTACATGACTCTCTACCACAGCTAGGATCAACGAGGGTCAGGCAATGGCTGCTGATGACTCAGCAGGTAGACCTATAAGCACTTCCAAAATATCCATCCCTTTCTCCCAAGTGTGGTGAGGTTACAGACGCTAATAGAAATTATTGGGCCTGAACGGGGCTAGTACTCCCGTCCAACAGACTGCGAGATAGAAACGATTCCAATAGGATTCCACAGCGGCATGAAGTACATCCAGTTGCTCAGACAGTGACAGTGGCACGTATTAGATAAAAAGGGGAAAAGGAAATCTAACTCGTCAAAGCAATAGCAATATAAATCAATGCTATACAAATTCGAGTGGAAAATCATTAGAGGTGTAACATATTTAGCGTGAATGAGCGTTTCCCCCCAGTGGTGATCCCATGTCTGGCTTACGGGCAGGGCAGAGGAAGGTATTAACTGTCATGGTGGAATTCATCTTCCAAGATAAAGTTCAGATACTTTGTATGGTTGTATGACAGATACAGTAGGTTTAAATCATGTTTGGCATTTGCTAAATTTAGTATTTACAAAGGACAATTAGCAAAGCCATATTAGCACATTTAATTTTTATTCTGTATAAGAATCTCCTAATGCTATACGTCTAGCTTCTCATATTACATGTTCAGATTTACTTTTCAAATATAACTGACTTTTGCTGATATATCTCACCAGAAATGTCATACATTCTATCAAAGAGTATCTCCAAACAGGTTTGACTTTTCGTCTAATTGCATATGCAAAAAATATGCTAGTCAGTGATCAAAACATTTGTATTATTTTTTATTGTGAATGACAAAAACAAAGCAATTCGAACAATGTTTCCATCGTGAAGGAATTGTGTGAGTCATTCTGTTCATTGACACACACACACACACACACTCTCTCTCTCTCTCTCTCTCTCTCTCTCTCTCTCTCTCTCTCTCTCTCTCTCTCTCTCTCTCCTCTGAGTCAAGTTATCTTAAATAGATGTTTGTGATGGACAAAAATAGACTGGCCAAGCTTCCTGTTTGCGCTGCTCTCGAGTGCCTCTTTTATGTGAACGATATCACTTTCATATTATCTTTTTTAACTATTTCTGGACTGCAGCCATTAAATTTCCTTGGAAATGAACCATGGGGGTAATGTTAGGGTGAGAGTAGATTACAGAAACTTTATTTTATTTCCATTCTTTAACAACTGATAAATAACCCTAATATGCATAAAATGTATCTGGAATCCTATGAAAAATGTGAAAGAACTTATAACTTATATATATATATATATATATATATATATATATATATATATATATATGTATATATATACTTATATATATGTATATGTATATGTGTATATATATACATATATATATATATATATATGTATATATATACATATGTATATATATAAATGACAAAACACGTCATTATTCTTGATTAAGCATAAGTGATTACAGTCATTATGACATTATTTCAGTAATCCAGTAATCTGTAGCATATTGTTATTCTAAACCTACCGTAATTTACGAAACTGATATATTAATCAGAACATTGCAAACACACAGACACGCACACACACACACACACACACATATATATATATATATATATATATATATATATATATATATATATATATATATACTGCATAGTTATGCTCTCTGGTAGAGGTGTATGGACACTACCACAGTACGTCCTGCGTGCCATATCAAGCCACTAAAAAGACAGCTGCTGTTTTGCAGACCTGGTTTTTAGTAAATGTGGAAAATAAGTTGGCCAAAGCATCAGCCACCCGTTGAGATACTAACGGATAGAGTGTTATTGGGTCCTTTGCTGGCCAGACAGTACTACAATGGATCTCTCTCTCTCTCTCTCTCTCTCTCTCTCTCTCTCTCTCTCTCTCTCTCTCTCTCTCTCATTACGGATTTTTCCTACACCTGACAACACTAAGATTGCCAATCAATTCTTCTTAGCACAAGGGGTTAACCACTGAGGTGTATTTGATCAGTGGCTACTTTCCTCTTTGTAAGGGTAAAAGAGACTCTTTAGCTATAGTAAGCAGCTCTTCTAGGAGAAGGACACTCCAAAATCAACCCATTCATCTCTATTCTTCAATTGTGCTATAACCTCTGTACCATGGTCTCCCACCGTCTTGGGGTAGAGTTCTTTTGCTTAGGGGTACATTCAGGAACGCTTTTCTATCTTATTTCTCTTCCTATTGTGCTTTTTTGAATTTTTATAGTTTATATATGAAAGAGTTATTATAAAGTTATAACTGTTCTTAAAATATGTTATTTTTATTGTTCATTTCTTCTCTTGTAGTTTATTTATTTCCAAATTTCCTTTCCTCACTAGGCTAATTTTCCTGATGGAGCCCTTGGGCTTACAGCATCCTACTTTCCCAACTAGGGCTGTAGCTTAGATAATAACAATAATAATAATAATAATAATAATAATAATAATAACTAGCAGAACCCATTAAATTACACGAAATGATATTTTCAATACTAATTATCTTGCTCCTAACCTATACATGTTTGAATAAAATGTCCCGAGATTAATTTTATAATCTAGGTTATGGAAATTGATAGAACTCATTCTTTTTGTCTAATATTTGAAAAAATTCAGGTGCTAGAAATGTGAATTTGTAAGAGTATACCATGAAATTATTCCCGTTTTCTTTAAAGCGTGAATTTATAATAGTATACCATCAAATTATTTCCGTTTTCTTTAAAGCATGACACAAAATAATAAAACACACGTTATCGTATTAAGATAATAACAATAATAATAATAATAATAATAATAATAATATGCCCACTGCCAATAACTGTAGTTGATGAGGGGCATGCGATCATAAAAATCCTCTGCTAAACTAAAACCCATGCTTGAAGCTATTATTATTATCATTGATACTACCTAAATTATACTCAATTTTTTTTTAATGAAGTGCATTTGCACCGACTCGCAGCGGTGCCCATTTAGCTCGGAAAAGTTTCCTGCTACCTGATTGGTTAGAATTATCTTGTCCAACCAATCAGCGATCAGGGAACTTTTACGAGCTAAAAGGGGCCCCCTGAGAGTCGATGCAAATCTGCCTTGCTAAAAAGAATTGACTATAGTAACAATCCTAGTTGGAAAAGCAGGATGTTATAACCACAAGGGCTCCAGCAGGGAAAAATAGCCCATTATGGAAAGGAAACAATGAAGTAAGTAAACTACAAGAGAATTAATGAACAATTAAAATAGAATATTTCAAGAACAATAACAACATTGAAATAGATTTATATATATATATGTATATATATGTATATATATATATATATATATATATATATATATATATATATATATATATATATATATATACCTGTATATATATATATATATATATATATATATATATATATATATATATATATCATAAAAACATAAAAAGAATGAGAAAATAAATAAGATAGAACAGTGTGCCCGAGTATACCTTCCAGCAAGAGAACACTACCCCAAGACAGTGAAAAACCATGGTACACAGGCTATGGCACAAATCAAGGCTAGAGACCAATGGTTGATTTTGGAGTGTCCTTCTCCTAGAGGAGCAGCTTTCCATTCTACACTTACCAAGAGAAAAGTAGCCACTGAACAATTACAGTGCAGTGGGCATCCCCTTGAGCGAAGAAGAATTGTATGGTGATCTCGGTGTTGTCAAGTTTATGCGGAAAGAGGAGAATGTGGAAAGAATAGGCCAGACTATTCAGTGTATGTGTAGGCAAAGGAAAATAAGAAGTTTGAGGGATCGCTAGTCAATTGACCCAATAACTCTCTATCGGTACTAGAGGGCATATCAGGCAACCGGCCCCTTATTGTAAAGCGGGGTTTACACGGGCAAGCAGCTCGTCGAGCCTGGCTCGACAACCCTGTGTTTGAATTGATGTTCGAGCGTGTAAACGGGGTATTTGGTTGTCGAGCGCGCTCGTCGAACGGCTCCATGAAAGTCAGGCTCGTCTTGACTTTTGTGGGCGGAGCTACATTGTTTGACGAGCGGTGTGAACGTGTGAACGGGTGTCGAGCATCGAACCTCAGTTGTTATTCAAACCTGCTAGAGGAAACATCATCAAAGAAATGAATAATGGCTGCCATTAATGAAAGCAAGAATGAGAAGGAAGTCGTACTTTGATTTCATACATACATATCGGGCTCATCCAGCTTTATGGAAAGTTAAATCAAAAGACTATTCCAATAAAGTAGCCAGAAACA
>NC_090725.1:138162995-138167995 GCF_036898095.1 Palaemon carinicauda | reverse complement strand
ACCTCTTATGCTAGAGATAAGGCACCTCAAAATAGAGGTCAAAGAGACTCTAATGCTAAAGATAGGGCACCTCAAAATAGGGGTCAAGGAGCCTCTAATGCTAAAAGTAAGGCAACTCAAAATGGAGGTCGAAGAGCTTCTAATGCAAGAAATATGGCGACTAGAAATAGAGGTCTAAGATCCTTTAGTGCTAGAACTAAGGCGTCTCAAAACAGAAGTTAAAAAGCCTCTAATGCTAGAGGCAAAAAAACTCAAAATATCAAAGAACCTCTAATGTTAGAAGTATTGCACCTCAAAATAGAGGTCAAAGACCCCCTAATTCTAAAGGTATGGCACCTCAAAATGGAGGTCGGAGAGCCTGTAATGCTGGAAGAATGGCAACTAAAAATAGAGGTCAAACCACCTCTAATGCTAGAAGTAAAGCACATCAAAATAGAGGTCAAAGAACCTGTAATGCTGGAAGTATGGCACCTCAAAATGGTGGTCAAAGACCCCCTAATCCTAAAAGTATGGCACCTCAAAATGGAGGCCAAAGACCCCCTAATGCAAAAAGTATGGCTCCTCAAAATGAAGGTTAAAGAACCTTTAATGCTGGAAGTATGGCACCTCATAATGGAGCTCAAAGAACCTGCCATTAATGCTGGAAGTATGGCACCTCATAATGCAGGTCAAAGAACCTTTAATGCTGGAAGTATGACACCTCAAAATGGAGGTCAAAGACCCCCTAATGCAAAAAGTATGGCTCCTCAAAATGAAGGTTAAGGAACCTTTAATGCTGGAAGTATGGCACCTCATAATGGAGCTCAAAGAACCTGCCATTAATGCTGGAAGTATGGCACCTCATAATGGAGGTCAAAGACTCCCTAATGCTAGAAGTACGGCACCTCAAAATAGAGGTCAAAGAACCTTTAATGCTGGAAGTATGACACCTCAAAATGGAGGTCAAAGACTCCCTAATGCTAAAAGTATGATACCTCAAAATAGAGGTCAAAGATCCACTACAGCTAAACGTGTGGCACCTCATAATGGAAGTCAAAGACCCCCTAATCCTAAAAGTATGGCATCTCAAAAGAGAGGTCAAATGACCTTTAATGCTGGAAGTATGGCACCTCAAAATGGAGGTCAAAGACCCCCTAATGCTAAAAGTATGGCACCTTAAAACAGAGGTCAAAGAGCCTTTAATGCTGGAAGTATGGCACCTCAAAATGGAGGTCAAAGACCCCCTAATGCTAAAAGTATGGCACTTCAAAATAGAGGCCAAAGAACCTTTAATGCTGGAAGTATGGCACCTCAAAATGGAGGTCAAAGACCCCTTAATGCTAAAAGTATGACACCTCCAAATAGAGGTCAAAGATCCACTAAGGCTAAAAGTATGGCACCTCAAAATGGAGGTGAAAGACCCCCTAATGCTAAAAGTATGGCACCTCAAATAGAGATTAAAGACCCTCTAATGCTAGAGGTAAGGCACCTAAAACTAAAGCCCAAAGAGCTTCTAATGCTAAAGGTAAGGAGCTTAAAATAGAGGCCCCTAATGCTAGAGCTTGGCACCTCAAAATACAGGTCAAAGAACCTCTAATGCTAGAAGTATTGCACCTCCAAATAGAGGTCAAATAACCTCTAATGTTAGAAGTATTGCACCTCAAAATGGAGGTCAAAGATCCACTAATGCTAAAAGTATGGCACCTCAAAATGGAGATCAAAGACCCTCTAATGCTAGAAATATGGCACCTAAAAATGGGGATCAAAGACCCTCTAATGCTAGAGGTAAGGCACCTAAAACTAAAGCCCAAAGAGCTTCTAATGCTAAAGGTAAGGAGCTTAAAATAGAGGCCCCTAATGCTAGAGCTTGGCACCTCAAAATACAGGTCAAAGAACCTCTAATGCTAGAAGTATTGCACCTCCAAATAGAGGTCAAATAACCTCTAATGTTAGAAGTATTGCACCTCAAAATGGAGGTCAAAGATCCACTAATGCTAAAAGTATGGCACCTCAAAATGGAGATCAAAGACCCTCTAATGCTAGAAATATGGCACCTAAAAATGGGGATCAAAGACCCTCTAATGCTAGAAGTAATGCACCTAAAACTAAAGGTCAAAGAGCTTCTAATGCTAAATGTAAGGAGCTTAAAATAGAGGCCTCTAATGCTAGAGTTTGGCACCTCAAAATAGAGGTCAAAGAACCTCTAATGCTAGACATATGGCACCTGAAAATAGAGATCAAAGAACCTTTAATGCTGGAAGTAAGGCACCTCAAAATAGAGGCCTCTAATGCTAGAGGCAAGGCACCTCAAAATAGATGTCCAAAAACCTCTAATGCTAAACGCAGGGCCACTTCAAAATAGATGTTAAAGAGCCTATAAGGCCAAAGATAAAGCATTTCAAAATAGAAGTCAAAGAACCTCTAATGCTGGAAGTATGGCACCTTAAAATAGAGGTCAAAGGACCTGTAAGCTAGAATTATGGCACGTAAAAATAGCGGTCAAGGAGCCTCTAATGCTAGAGGTAGAAAACTTCAAAATATGGACCAAAGAGGTGCTAGAGGTAGAGCACCTCAAATTAGGGGTCAAAGAGGTGCTAGAGGTAGTGCACCTCAAATTAGGGGTCAAAGAGGTGATAGAGGTAGGGCAACCCAAATTAGGGGTCAAAGAGGTGACAGGTAGGGCACCTCAAAATATAAACCATATAGCCTCTAATGCTAGAAGTAAGGCTCATCAAAAAGAGGACAAAGTACCTCTAATGCTAGTAGTTATGACATCTAGTAATAAGAGGTTAAAGTGCCTTTAATGCTAGAAATATGATACCTCAAAATAGAGGTCAAAGAACCTCAAATGCTAGAGATAAGGCACCTCTAAAGAAAGGTAAAAGATCCTAATGCTAGAGGTAAGGCACTTAAAAATAGAGGTAAAAGAGATATTATAAAACTAAATACAGCACATGTTTTAGGCATTTTTAAATTTGTTTAGTGGAGATAAGAGAAGCAGTTGAATGATCTAAATGATTAACAGGAATGAACTGACCCCGCTTCACCCAGGTGAGTGGCGAATTAAGCCACCACCATACCTTCTCCTCACCCCGAAGGCTTGAGCCATTTAATTCCCGTCAGTGACCAGACCTTTCATATACAGTATAGCCATTCATGTCTGGACTCATGTAAAACAAACACAAATAGGGTTGTAACTTGGCTATTAATATATACATACTTGGCTATTAATACATACATACACACACACACACACACACATATATATATATATATATATATATATATATATATATATATATATATATATATATGAAACTATAACAGAGATTACACGAGGGCATATGTGATGAGGGGTAGATGGAGATGGTTTGGGCATGCTCTTCGCACTCCCCAAGAGAGATCATTTCACCAAACTTTCAACTGGGCTCAACAAGGCACTAGAAGAGTTGGAAGACACAAGACTCCATGGATGACGACTATGTAACGTGACGTAGGAGATGATGAATGGAGAAATCTTCTTCTTCTTTGTCTGCATCTATTCCCACTTTTATGTGGGGTCGATGTTTCTGGCCAGCGTTTTCCATCTACCTCTGTCCCACACTTCATCACCAGTTAATCCCCTTGATTGAAGGTCATCCTTGATACAGTCCATCCACCTTCCCTTTGGTATCCCTCTCCTTCTCGTTCCCTGTACCTCCATTTCCATCACTTTCCTCCCAATATACTGTTCATCTCTTCTCATGATATGACCATACCACCAAGTCTACTTTCTTGGATCTTATCTGATAGTTCTCTATCTCCTGTGGTACCATTAATTACCTCATTCCGTATCTTATCTCTTCTTGTCACCACACACATCCATCTGAACATTCTCATCTCTTCCACATCCAGCTTCTTCTCTTCTGTCTTCTTTATTGCCAACGTCTCTGCTTCATACGTCATTACCAGTCTCACAACTGTCATGTGTACTTTACCTTTCAACTTAACCCCTATTTTCCTGTGGCATAGTACTCCACACACTTTTTTTTTCCAATTCTTCCATCCTGCTTGAATTCTGTGGTTTATTTCTGCCCCAAGATCACCATCCTCTTCAACTGTTGTTCCTAAATACTTGAAATTTTCAACTATTTTCAATCTCTCTCCTTGTAAACTATCTTCCCCATTCTCCCCATTTTTCAAGCTCAAATACTCTGTCTTTTTCCTGCTGATCTTCAATCCTCTATTTTCCATTTCTCTTCTCCACTCCTCCAGTTTCTCTTCTACTACTTATCGCCTAGAGCTACACAGTATAACATCAGCAGAAAATAGCATACACCAAGGAGACTGATCTCGAATACCTTGTGTTACTACATCCATGACCAGATCAAATAGGTAAGGGTTCAATGCAGACCCCTGATGTAGTCCCACATTTACTTGGAAACTTTCTGTTAGGCCTTAACATTTGCTTCTTCCCTCTCATACATATCTTGGGTGATTCTTACATATTTCTCAGGGACTCCCTTTTCTCTCATACATCTCCACAGCTCCTGACGTGGTACTCGATCGTATGCCTTCTTCATGTCAATAAAGACCATATGTAATCCTTTCTATTTCTCCCGTTGTTTTTCTATCATCAAAGCAAATATTGCATCTACAGTCCCTTGTCCAGGCATGAATCCAAATTGTTCCTCACCAATTGTTGTTTCATCTCTTGAGTATCTTCTCAATTAGCTTCTCCCATAACATCACAGTATGGCTTATCAATTTTACGCCTCTGTAGTTGCCACATTCCTGGATGTCTCCTTTCCCCTTATAGATGGGGATGATTAAGCTTCCTCTCCATTCTTCTGGCATCTTTTCCTGATTGAAGACCTTTTGCATCCAGTCCCACAAGATATCTATGCCTTCCTCTCCCAGACTCTTCCATACCTCTACTGGTATATTATCCGATCCTGCAGCTTTACTATTTTTCATCATATTTACTGCTTGTTCTACTTCTCTTCTAGTCACTCCTATGGTAACTGCCTCATTTGGGAGTC
>NC_090725.1:138150495-138152995 GCF_036898095.1 Palaemon carinicauda | reverse complement strand
GTCTATTACTTGTTTACTCAAGTTAATGTTGCCAGATGGAAAACTTCACTAGTGTTCTTTTCAAACTAAGATAGATGTTTCTTATCAGGTTTGATACAAATTTATACCACACCATGAATAAAACAAAATTTAGCATTGAAAAAACGTACTAATGGTTTTTCTATTTTCTTTTAAACTCATATGTTGTATTTTCATCCTTTTCTTGGGAATATGGGATCTCACAATTTGGTAACGCTGACTCAAGTCTTCAAAACAATCGGCAAAGTCGTCGCCTTATATAGAATAAGTAAAAGGTGTTGAATATATTGCCCCTTTAGAATAAAGTATCGTTAAATGATGTATTTTTTCTAGCATTTATCAATGCAAAGGTAAGGTAAGGTTGTAGATTGAATATATATAAAAATATAATTTGCAGAACATGTGTAATTTATCAAAGTCCGAGATCATACATTGAAACGGCCTAATAGAGGCTAAGATCATTTCGGGAGTCCCTTATTTTACTAATGTAAGCTCAAACTAGTACCTCTTGAGCCAAAATCACATTAAGCGCAGAAAAATCAGAACATCTTTTCTGACCATATCTCTGTATGGTATGAGAAAAACATGACTGTTAACAAGCCTAAGACAATATTAGACCACCCTCAACTAATCTCTCCTCCTAGTTTAGTCCAAGGTCTATATATGTATATATATGTATATAGACCTTGGTTTAGTCTTAAGCAAAAGTCCTATTTCGGATGCGTGTCTTTATATTATTATTATTATTATTATTATTATTATTATTATTATCAGCTAAGCTACAACCCTAGTTGGAGAAGCAGGATGCTATAAGCCCAAGGGCTCCAACAGGGAAAATAGCCCAGTGAGGAGAGGAAAAAGAAAATAAAAAAAATACAAGACCTGTAATGGACAATTAAAATAAAATATTTTAAGAACAGTAACTCCATGAAAATAAATCTTTCATACATAAACTAGAAAAACTTGAAAGAAAAAAAAAACAAGAGAGAGAGAAATAAGATATAGTGTGTCTGAGTGTACATATTTTGGAAGTTATATTTGCTATATCATATATACATTAAATACACAGCCTAACAACTTGCATTTTGTAGATGTGTATAAAGTCTTAAGATTACCCATATTCTGCAGGAGATATACGCAATCGGGTGTTTAATAATAGCAATAAATATTACATATACATATTGAATTTTGTAATAATAGACCAATTACTGGATGACTGTTCTATAACATATGAACCCTCCGAAATACCGAATTCCGTATTCTTTTAGCTAAGTAGTTGGGTGCTTAGGCAATAGATGGCGATGATCCCGTTACTGGGTGCTTCAGGGATCATTTTATAGGAAAGCTTTCCTGTCTCCCTTTACTGTCTTTGATGCCAACCTTATCAACAAAAACCGTTCATTATCAACAAGCAATCGTCAATATCAAGTTGTTTGGGGGTTGCAGTTTGCTTCAGATCTTCCTCCGCTTTTGTCACATAACAACCACACATCTTCATCCCGTACCTGATTGACTCCTGACATTTTCCAACCATTTTGGACTCCTTCTTCTTACGATCCTTGCAATGCAAAATCTCACCGAAAAAGTAAATCGACGCTTAACGCTCTCATATCGGCTCATTTCACATTAGCACTATGGTTACCATTTTATTTCAGTCACTCCCCAAAGATCCTACGTCCACTAACAAGATAGCTGAATTCAATTATTTTCTTTTTTGGTTCATCATGTATTGACTCAGTAGGAATACTTCGGAATCAATGCTCTCATTTGGGTCACCTGGTGGATAGAGAAGCAGGGCAAAACTCTCTGGAACCCCCTGGTTCCACCAGGTAAATCCAGAAATGTGGTTAGAGTAAGTTCAGACTTTTTAGGGTTTCTGGTGGCATGATAAATAGCCACCTTACGTTAACATGAAGATAATAAGGTTCGATCTTAATATGAGGTAGAAATCAATTATATATACAGTACACTATATGTTTATGTGCTTATATATTATATATCTACATATGGTGAAAGGGTTTGTACATCGCCATGACCAGCAAAGCTGCACTAGTCAGGGCCACACATCTTAGATTGGTTTACTGTGAGCGATCAGAATAAAGTCTCTCACCATCACCAATTCGTAGTGACCAGCGTGGTGAAAAAAATGGCTAAAGCCAGAAATGAATAAGGACATGTCTGAGGCCTTTGTCGTACAGTTGACTAGAAGCGACTGTATTTGTTGTTGTTATATATGTATATATGTATGTATATGTACACATATATGTATAAATATATATATATATATATACTGTATATATATATATATATATATTGTATATATAATCTTGTATAAAGTTTTGTAGAGATCATCAAATTTCTCGATGAAGATTCGGAAAATGAAAATATTGTCACCCCTTTTCCCTGTCAATGTTACATCCATTCTATAAGACACACAGATGACAAAAGATTATCCCATGCGGGTTTTAATGAAAATCAAAGA
>NC_090725.1:138102995-138145495 GCF_036898095.1 Palaemon carinicauda | reverse complement strand
GACACTTTCCTGTAAATCTTCGATTGGCTTTGTGAGCAAGGGGACACCCCAGTAGCGTTTGACACCCTCAAAAAATACCTACTGGAGCAGTATTCGCCATCACCAGCCATCCGCATACCATACTTTTTCAGCTCTCTCAACAACCGTTTGAAGACCAAAAGGCTTCTCTTGCTCTAAGAAAAATTATTAGTATCGCTCGCCTGTGACCTGTCACAGACAGCTCACCTTGTGAAGTGAATCTACTTCATGCCCTTTGGGTACGGTGCCTACACAAACCTGTACTTGCTGCCATCCCCAATGTTGATATTTTGTCCATGAAGGACCTGATGACCAAAGTCGACACCCTTATGGACAGCCATTTCACCACCTTCAAAACCTCCATCAACGCCTCCACTCCTGACAAAGAGGACGACTATTCAAAATCGACCAAGGCTGACGTGAATGCAGTAGACATAGATGATTACCCCATGACGTGCCGCAGCGGTAACAAAACCACCCACCACTTACGTACCAACCACCAACCTCTACAGACACTTATTGACGCCCATCAGCCGCAGTTATGCTACTACTACTTCATATCCAGGGCTGCTGCGAAGAAATGTTCGAATGGTTGTTAGTGGCCAAAAACCATGTAAGTAGGCCATCGTTTGTAGCAGTGGCCTCCCCCGTCACTATCTTTTCTTTTTACAAGATACATGTAAGGGCGTGCAATTTTGGGTAGACACGGGTGCTTGTCATTCTCTTCTGCCAAGGCCACTTACCAGGACACAACGTAGTCCATCTAAATCTGCCGACGTCCACCTAGTAGCTGTCAACGGACCTGCGATCCCTACCCGTGGTTACGAGAACCTCACATTATTGTTTGGAGGTGTCAAATCTTGATGGAAGTTTCTCGTTGCCGACGTCACATTGCCAATCCTTGGCGGGGATTTTTTCTCACATTACCACCTCTTGGTTGATGTAGCTCACCGACGGATAGCCAACCCAGACTCATACTAATCCATACCTCTTTAACCTGCCCCTCTGACCTTGCTCTCCACATCAGCGCACCCACGGATGCTTACATTCACCTCCTCATGTCGTACCCAGAAGTCTTCCATCCAGAACTTCACCAAACACCCACGGTTCCTGCCAAGTACAGAATTTATCACCATATGAAGACGACGGGGCACTCAGTGTTCCCGAGATTCAGATGTCTGACACCGGATTGTTCAGCAGCTACCAAACAAACGTGGAAATGGAAGAAATGAAACTTTGCCAAAAAGGCCTCCAGCCCATGGTTGTCCTGAAGAAAGATGGATCCCTTCGTCATTGTGGGAATTACAGGTCCTTGAACATGCAGACAGAACCGGATCACTAACTCTTCCCAAACAAAGCCGGCATGACCTCCTACTTGCATAAAGCGAAGGTTTTCTTCACTTTCGACCTCCTGGCAGGGGTATTATAAGGTGCCCATGAACCCAGAAGATATCTCCAAGATCACCATCTCCACCCCCTTCAGTACATACACCTTCAATTACTCCTGTTTTGGCTTTCATAATGCTGGGGGCACTTTTCAATGCTTCATGGATGGTACCTTAGGAGACCTCCCCTTCTGTGTATGTTACATGGATGACATACTTGTGTTCCCTTCTTCCAAAGATAAACACCTCCGTCACCTATACATCGAGCTTAACCGCCTACAACTGAGTGGTCTTATACTCCGGTGCAAGAAGTGTGCATCTGGAGCCAACGAAGTATCATTCTTAGGGCACCGCATCACTCCTGAAGGAATCCACCCTCTCCCTGAGAAGGTGGCAGCCATTCAGAACTTCCCCACACTCTCGACCGTCAAAGCACTGCAAGAATTCTTTGGCATGATAAACTATTATCACTGTTTCTAGCCAGCCATCGCTACTACTCTTGGCTCCCTCTATGAATCCCTCAAGGGCAAGCCAAAAGACCTGAAGTGGAGTCCCCTTCAAGAATCAGCCTTCTGCAATGCAAAGAATGTCCTATCAACCACTGCTGCTCTCAATTTTCCTGTACTATGAGCACCTCTCCTCTCCACTGATGCCAGCGCTATTGGTCCAGTACTCAAGCAGGTGGTTAATGGCTCCCCCAGCCCTTAGGCCTTCTTCAGTCGAAAACTGTACAAGGTGTAATCCAACTACCACACCTTCGACCGTAAATTGCTGGGGGTGCACTTGGCTGTCCGTCACTTTCACCACTTCTTAGAAGGTACGTCCTTTGGCATCCGCATGCCTCTGGTGCATGCCTTCAATGGACAGTCCAACGCCTGGTCAGCCCATCCTTGCTAACATCTCTCTGCCGTGGCTGAATACAATTGCAACCTTCAACATGTCCCTGGGAAAATGAATCCCGTTGTCGTTGTCCTGTCAAGAACCACATTGGCTCCCATTCATCTAGGATTAGATTATGCCTTTGCAGAAACCCAACAAAAAAATCTAAAATACTAAGCATGTAGGACATGCTGCACATCCCTCCATTGGGAAGATGTCCCTCTCGACGAATCCAATGCCACCCTCCTCAGTGATGTCATTACTTCGGTAGACGTAGATGCTTCGTTGTAATTGTAGAGTTATTACTGTTGTAACTGCAAATTATTACAGTTGTAACCGCTGGTTGTTATAGTTGTAATCGCTGGTTGTTATAGTTGTAATCGCTGGTTGTTATAGTTGTAATCGCTGCCACCAATTGTTAGTGTGCGAATGTTATACGTACACATTGTGGTTCCATTCTCATGTCTCTTCAATGTGATATAGAACTATTAGACTTGTAGGTTACTTCTTAGAAGAAGTCAAAGTTTAAGTTAACTTTAAACAATCTATTGTTAGCTCCATCACTGGAGTATGGATGGTTTGGTCGGATGACCATTCCGTATGAAAAGATGAATAGAACTGCTTTACAATAAGCTCGCGTCGATAACGTAACATTAGTTATCTCAGCGTTATTACAAATACAAAGAGAAATGATAACATAGCCTTATGGCCGGAAGTCAGGTGATTCCGGTAGGGATCAATACGTCAACTGTTTCTCACGGGAGGCATTGTGACATGTTTACAAGAAACATAAATGTTTACCCATGCAATGCTTTCCAAGTATTGTTTTAGCATAGTCTATTTTCACATCCTGTTATAGCGGTCGTCACGCTCCCAACTCTCCAATGATCCCTTGGGTCATGGGTTTATAAATGTACATATTACACTGGTAGACCTAGAACGTGGATACCTGCTCCAATGCGCCAACAATTCTGTTTGATTTCATTCATGACCTTTCACATCCCTTGCGGGGATCTACTACACAGCTACTGAAGACGAAGTTTATTTGGCATGGCATTACTAAAGATGCTAAGGATTAGTTCCGTGCCTGTACTTCAAAAGTCCATCGATACAAAGATTCAGGAGTGGGAACCTTCCCTCAACCTCAGCATTGCTTTGCCCACATTGACCTCACAAAGACATCGTTATCTGTTTACTGTCATTGACCATTCCACTTGTTGGCCTGGAGCAATTTACATGGAAACTGCAACACCCACCTAATGTACATCTGCCTTACTCTCAGAATGGATTACGAAATTTGGTATTCCTGAGCATATTACTTCTGACAGGGGTACCACTTTCACCTCTCAATTGTGAACATCATTAGCAAATCGCCTGGGAAGCACCCTAAATTAGACAACATCTTACAACCCTGCTGCCAACGGAATGGGTCCCGCTGCAAGAACTCTAACTGGTTTACCCAGCTTCCCTGGTCCTTCTGGGACTAAGGACCACTTCTAAAGATGCCCTGGATGGTGACTTGTTCGTCTCTCCTGCCGAATGTTTTCTATCTGCAACCTCCTCCGACAATATACAGCGCCTATGTCAAATTGTGGGGAAAATTTGCTCCATGCCTCCAGACATACAAGTCCCCAGCTAAGCAACACATACCAACAGATCTGCACTTGGCAACGCAAGATTTTCTGTGCAATGACACTAGCAAGTCACAGCTAAAGCCCCCTTACCTGGGCCCTTTCCCAGTGATACGCCGTACGTTAAAAGCATTCTTAATTAACATGTGTGGCAAAGAAGACTGGATCTCCATTGATCACCTAAAACCTGCATATCTTCTGCCATATGACCCGTCTACAGTACGCCTCTCCCTCTCAAGAGCAGGGCGATCTATTTCCCATGTATGTCATTTCTATGGGGAAGAGTCTTGTACCAGACATGTTTCCCAAAAATTCGTACACTGTAACAGTATTTTATTTTTTATTGTATATCTCGCTCTACACCTCACTATTAACAGAACTGGTTTCAGTCTGTCTTTTCATGGATTAATGGGTTTAAATTTTTGTGACCTTCTCCCACTGAAGGTCTTGTATATATATTCACCTCACCTCTTAGTTACAACCTAACTACTCACTCGCACAGAACCTACTGAAGTCACAGGTTCTTCTGATGCCTATGTAGGCTTGACTGGTAACATCTTAGTATATATATATATATATATATATATATATATATATATATATATACATATATATGCATATATACATACATATATATATATATATATATATATATATATATATATATATATATATACAGTATATATACATATATATATATATATATATATATATATATATATATATATATATATATACAGTATATATACATATATATATATATATATATATATATATATATATATATGCATATATGCGTATATATACATTTATATACATATATATTGTGTTCGGCTGTAAGTCTGGGCGCTTTTGTTTCAAGATAGTAAAGGCTTTTTTTATAAGTTTCCTTTGTTTTATTCGTCAACAAAATGTAGGCACATGCAAATAAATATTCATCTTTAATAGTGTGGATCGTGTATACTTGATGAAATAGTTGTGGAACCATTTTGAATGTACCGTCGCACTTCCAGTGTGAAGCAGTTGCAAGTATGTCTAGCATAGTCTTACTTGCGAATATTAGTAATTCATGAGAATCACGTTCATCATAAATTAAAAAGCTTTCTTTAGCATTCCCTATAGATATTGTTTTAAATTCTTCAGGTAAAATGATCCCCAAAAGTGATTCCGGTTCTGGAAAGTAGCCTTCCATTTTTTTGCCTTTTTCGTTGGGTGCATTTCGTAAACGCTTTTCTGTTTGGCATGCGAGACGATGTTTCACAATCAATATTTTGCGTAATGTTAGCAATGATTCTACGTGGTGGAGCTGTTGAACCAGAAACTTCGTTTCTTAATATACTTAAGGTAATCGTCACTTTTTCCTTTGGCATATCGGGTTCATGTGAATGATTTTGACCTAAAACTACATCATTTGTATCACTATAATTAACCGGGGTTGTAGCAGTTCCCTTGCAGCCTTTGATGACGCATCTCTAGTTCTGCGTTTCATTATTGGTCGTATTCTTTCGATAAACATATCCCCCATGACATAATTAGTAACCTCCTTTCTGCGATTTTATCACTTTCATGTTGATGGGCTTTTTAATTTTAAAATAGAAAAATCTAAGAGACGAATAAGAAAGTCCAAATCTCAGCGGTAACAGTTGTCAATTTAAATAAATTTTTTTTTAGATATCTCAATAGAACGCCTGCTTACGGACACACCTTAACGGCGGCCACATTACAATAAACCGATAGCAAAGCTTGTTTTGACATACTAGCTATTTTGGTATACTAACTATTTTGGTTAGCTAGCTATTTTGGAACTAGATGTTTTGGTATTCTAGCTATTTTGGAACTAGCTGTTTTGGACTAGCTATTTTCGAACAAGCTATTTTGGGACTAGCTGTTTTGGGCTTCACCCATATACTGCATGCATATATATATGTATGTATATATATATATAAATATATATATATATATATATATATATATATATATATATATATATATATATACATACATATATATATATATATATATATATATATATATATATATATATATATACAAACACACACACATATATTGCACAAGGAATGGTTCATTTAACATATTCTGTTTATTCGTATTTTCTGTAGAAACATTTAAAGTTATTATGTATTACCCTTCAGGCAAAATAACATTGATATAGTGCAATAATTGTTAGAGGTCAGACAAGGTAAAGTGGATTGTAGCAAGAAGTTATGGGATACAAAAAACAAGTTGCTTGCGAATGAAATGTGGAATGATTAATGTTTGCAGATGATACGGCGTTAATTGCAGGTAGGAATAGAATTTGAAAAAGCTGATAAGGAAGTTTAAAATAGTTGCAAGAATACACAAGTCAAAGAAAGTGTTAGTCAGAGTATTGAATGAATAAAATCGAAGAAGATGGCATATTGAATGTTAGTATGGATGGTGGAAGAATGGAAGTAGTTTATTTGGATAAGTTAGCACACTAGGAATGAATGTAATCGTTGGAAGTATAATGACAGATGAGGTCAGTGAGCCGAATTACAGAATCATGATGTATGCAAAGGAACAGTAAGAGTCGTGAATTTTCTGCGGATACCAAGGTGTGCTGTATAAAGGCATTATTGAACCAACTTTCCTTTATTGAAATGGAGAGTTGATGCTGCATGTTATTATTATTATCATTATTATTATTATTATTATTATTATTATTATTATTATTATTATTATTATTATTATTAATAACGGTGGAAAAGTTTATGATTCAGAAGTGCCAATAGGGAAGAGATAACTGTCTAGAAAGTCTTAGACAGGTGATGTGAAATATGTTTTGAAAAGGAAGTGCCTCATTATCAAACAAGTGAATAAGTGTATGTACGACAGGGGTGTCTTCAAGAAAGTCGACACTCAGGTGATGAGCATTCTGAGCAGGTGTATAAAGCAATTAATGTTGAAGAGGTTTTATTGCATAGCGTGTTCAACCCCCATTCTGCAATTAATGGTTAAGTGTGAGAGTGAATTCTGGAGGTCTTTGAACCCACCTTTGTTAAGAGAAATAACGTAATGTTTTATACAAACATAGACACATAGTCATACAGGCCGAGTCATATCGCACAAACACATAATAATATATTGCATATATATATATATATATATATATATATATATATATATATATATATATATATATATATATATATTTACAAAGCGCGCTCACACACACACACACATATATATATATATATATATATATATATATATATATATATACATATATATATACATACATATATATATATATATATATATATACATATAAATACACACACACACACACACACATATATATATATATATATATATATATATATATATATATAATGTTTGTGTGTGTGTGTAATGGCCATTCAGAAAATTGCTTCTCAGAATCTTCTGCTAACCCAAAGCTGGATGTCACCACCTCATAAATAAAAGCAGTTTCCTAACCCCCAAAGCAAATGTGAAATTTAAACTAAAACCCCAGTCACAGATATAAAGTTTCAATCATGAATTGCATTGAAACAACCAAGAATATCTATGTTGGTATTTAGTTGTAATAAATATATACCAATCTTTCATTATATACCATAGAAAGGTAAAATATTACAATCATAGCAGTGTGTTCATAACAAAATTTAGCTTCCTTCTCCACCAAGTAACAATACCTATGGCCAATGTTTTTGTCTGTATGAAATCATACAGATGTTCTTCCAGTTGAGTGATTTGAAGGGGAGAGCCCCACCTTTAGTTGCAGTGGTCTTTCTCTTGGTAAACTAATGCGATCGGGTAAACGTATCGTAAACAACAGAAAAACAGCAAAAATATCGGAAAATTTATAGGAATAAGAAAAATAAAGCAGAAAAATTTTATAAATAAAAAATAAGGGAGTAAAAAATGATGAACATACAGGTATATAAATGTCACGCCTCCTTAATCTAAAAGTCCGTTACGGACATTTATATGCCCGATTTTATAGAAAATTTGTGTCCTTGGCACGACTGGATCATCCATGAATACGGTTGATGAGTTATCTGTAAATAATATTATGAAGCCAAATTTGACTTTTTGGGGCTCAAGCCATGTCGTGCTGATGGAAGTTCCTTCATAAGTAGTTTCCAAGGTTATATGTGACTACAGTGATATATCCCAGAGAATTTACCGAAGATACCCAGAATTCTAACTCCTGGAGCGAATATCCCTTAAAATTTTAAGAAGGGATATCGCGTAAGGACGTAATGGCACACCTCATAGCAATCTGCACCCCAGATAAGAGTTTTACGTTCGAGGAGGTGTGGTAAAAATAAAAGGGGGCCCTCCAAAGGCCATCCCCGTTCCCTACTACTATCAATAGTACAACAGCGCCATCCCTACGATAGTGGCCATTCCTTTTATTGTAGCGATTTCGCTCGGTGGTATTTTCCTGTGATTGAATTTTTTCAATTGTGTAAAGGATTATTAATTATGCTTTCTTCATCCTCTTCCGCCTTTGGAAAGTTGAGTATCGGGTCTTTACTTTGAATATGTTTTAGCTCCTGTTTCACAATGAAATTGAGTATTTATTGTGTTTTAGAGCTAGGCCAGTTACTGGAGGCGCCATGGGTGCCGTCGTTCTTAGGCATGCGTTATTTAGTTAGCGGAACGACTTCCAGTTTTTAAATAGCATTATTTAATTCTTGTAATTATTTAGCTATTTAGGCATTTATTCTTGTTAAGATTTGATTATGTGCATAATTATTTCATTTTTCCTCTGTCGATCGTATAGTTAGAGTTTCGGTGATTTAGGTAACCGAGAACTCGTCTAGCCTAGTTAACCTTTCCTGGATATTTTCTATACGTTCTTCATTCCCCGATTACCCTCGTGTTTCGTTTTCATCCATTGGAGACTGATACCTCCTAAAATGTTATGAAACTTCTCACGTCTCTTCGGAGACTTAAGGGTAATCCCTTTCCCTCTGAGTGTAGCCTCAGGCTACAACCCTAGTAGCTGTGCCTGAATTTTATTCAGACATGGCTAACCTGGGGTTTGGTTTCTGTCTATTCCCTTAACCTTCGGTTGTGGATATACCAGCAGGTTTTGGGATTTAGTCAGAATTTCAGAGTATTTAGTCTTATGTCGACGACCTGCCGGCAGGGTGAGTTGGTTGTAGGATACCTTTATTCCCCTGCCGACAAGGTTGCTGATAATGGAGGTTAGCCCTCCATAGTCGCATTAGAGTTATGGTAGTATACCATCTTCTCCTTGCGACTAAAAGACTAGTCCTGTGCCACAGTTCCCTGGGCTAAGAGTAATTCTCTTTTAGTCTAGGATAACGTGGCACTGGAACCCTGTCTCTCCCTTGTTGAGAGGAGGCGGCAGTTCCGCCACCCCCTTAACTGTGTCGGCAGTCTCTGTGTTGGAGAACTGAGTCTCTCCTGGCACCTGGATTCTGTCGATACCGATACAGAAACAGAGTTCCTTTTATAGGTGGTAGGATTGACAAGTGTGTCAGTTCCTTTCACAGACGTTACAGGACCCTTTTCCCCTGCCCCTCTATCCTCTTTGATGGTTGATCCATTGTCTTTTTAGGCCGACATCCTGCAACCTTACCATTGCGGTAGGGTGCTGGAGCCAGCCAGACTCCCTCTCCTATCTTGGCTGGCGGCAGGGCTACTGCCGCCTGCCGGCCTGGCCGGCAACCAAGATGGCTGCCGGAAGTCAAAGACTGTCGGCGCCTGCCGACATTGCCGGCGGCTGCTGACGTTTCCAGCGGCTGACGGCATGATAGCCATTTGCCGGCCTGGCTGGCAACCAAGATGGCTGCCGGCAGTCATGGACTGTCGGCAGCTGCCGACATTGCCGGCGGCTGCCGACGTTGCCGGCGGCTGCCGACGTTGCCGGCGGCTGCAGACGTTGCCGGCGGCTGACGGAATGATAGCCATTTGCCGGCCTGGCCGGCAACCAAGATGGCTGCCGACAATCATGGACTGTCGGCGACTGCCGACATTGCCAGCGGCTGCCGACGTTGTCGGCGGCTGCCGACATTGCTGGCAGCTGCCGACGTTGCCGGCGGCTGCCGACATGGCTGACGGCACATTAGCCAGCTGTCGGCCTGGCCGGCAGTTACGTCCATGATGGCCGTGAGTGGGTAGTCCCTTCTGTCCCCAAGGTTCTTCAGTCCTCCCTTGGACTGTTGCTATAGGTTCTGTTGCCTGTGTGCTGCCGGCCGGGCCGGCAAAGTCAGTGCTGACTCGGTAGGCAGCGCGCCGACTGTACTTGTACTGTCAGCGGGTTGCCGGCAACAGTACTGTAGCTATATAGAAGCCTGAATGTTACATTCTCCCCTTCTATTAGAACCTTCTTTCAGAAAAAAGGCAGTCTTATTAGACTTTTACTTCCTTAATTACTGTATACATTTACAGTAAAGGATAGCCCTTTTTTCCATACTGTCTCTCTCTCTATCTCGCTAGTTCTGCCGGGTATGCCGGCAAGTCCTAGCTAGACCGGCAACATGCAGGATCAACTACTGTATAGGTTATACAGATAGCCAGTATATCTCAGTATAGTATATACTGTAGATAGAAAACTACTATATTTCTTGTACTAGTAGTTATTTCCAATATATTTTGGATATCCAGCTTGGGCATTTGCTGAGCCTAATCCTATATTGAATGAATATGATTTCTTCAATATCCTGATTGGAAATCAGTTTAGGATTACCCTACAATATTAGATACTTCAAGGCAAGAGTTATACACTCCTAACCTTTAAAAGGTACAGCCTTTTCTTGAGTCTCCCTGATCAGGAAACTCTATAATTTAATATAGTAGGAAGACTACAGCAAATGACTTGAGTCGGATATACTAATATATTTAGGAACTTATATTGGTTGTTCGAACCGTCTCTTGAGGATCCGCATTGACTCTCATAGAGGAGTCAGTCACCGTACAGGTTGTATTTTAAATAAAAAAAAATTTTCTTCCATACGTAATCACGCTCAAGAATGCAAGCAATTAATTAACTATTCTAATTTCAAAATACTAGCCCAATCACCCAATAGCTGTTCTCTACCTACCCTAGAATCACTTTTCATTAAACAGCTATCCTCTACCCTCAATCACTCATCAACCTGTTCCTTTACATATTGCCTAACGACTTTCCCACTTAATCTTCAAACCATTACTTACACGCTCTAACGTCTAAACCTCCCCGTCCTTCCATGTCTCAGTCTTGGATTTTTTTTTTTCCATACTAGGTGTGTTTTTTTCTTATCCAGAGTTTATTTTATTTTGTCTGTTTTTTTTTCTTTTCTTTTATTCCAGTTTATTTCTGTGTATTATTGTTTTGATTCCCATATCTATGATGTTTTATGAATTCTTCTTTAAAGTTTTCTGTGTATTTGTTCTGATTTTGATATTGCTCTTTTCCTATAGCATTCATTTAATGTTTTAATGTTTTAATTTTCAATTTGATTTATATGGTTTAATTTATTATTTTTTAGTATATTTCATCCACTTCATCTTTTAAGTATTTCGATGTATTTGTAATGATTCTTGCCTTTTTAACAGAATTTCATTGACTAACGTAATGTCTATTGATATGTGTTTTACATTCCTTTTTTAGCTTCGATGATGGGAAATGTTGTTCCCGAAAGCTTAGCCAATAAACTGTCCAAATGCTGAAGTATCTGCTTTCTTTCGCCTTTCTACTAATATATGTCTTTAATTTTCTAGTCCATCTGGCTTTATGCTGGATGGACCCTTCTGTCTTATGCTGCCTGGTAGGCAGCATAATGACTAGATTACAATACATAGGTACAGTAGTCGATAATTTGCAATATAGACTTACTGCATTTAGAAAACTACAGTACCATGATACAGTAGTATTTTCTAGCATACCTTGGGTATCCTTCAGCGAGTTTTTCTGCTGATACCGCTTATATATTGAAGGAATATTTTCTTCAATAGTCTGATTTAGAATCAGTCATCCTGACCCCACAGTATTAACATTTTTGGGGACAGTTACTTCATACTTCTCTACCCCTAGGGGTAAGAACCCTTCTACTTGGATTTTCTCAACAGAGAAAGATCCATGTAGTTAATACTGAGGGGAGGTAGCAGCATTTGCTCGCGGGGGTACACAAGTATGTATCTCCTACTATCCCTTTATAGCTTGCTATCCTAAGCTATTCTGTTGTAGATGACATTTACATGTTGATTATCAGTGTAATAATCCCTTGTATACTCATTTGGTGTTCCTTTCTTTACAGGAGGAACACCAGATATCTTGTGCTGCGGTCCCCTGCAAAGCCAAGAGTAAGGAATTTTACGGTCATAATACTTGCAGGTTGCATGCCCCCTGCAATATTATTTCCGGATCCCTACAATATTGGAACCCACAGGGTTGCAATATATGTCGGACATTGATGTCTGAAGGTTTTGATAATCCCAAGTCTACAGAGACTAGGGATATAGTTCAGTATAAATTACGTAACTGGGTGAGAGGCTTCCAAAAGATCTCTCCGGGACCTTTCCTACCTAATGATAGGATGCGTAAGCTATTATTTCCAAAGCTAAGTGAGGAAATAGTAGTGCCTCAGGAGCCAACTACATCCCCTGATGGCGAGAAAACCTTTGGGATCGAGGGCAAGAAGTGCCCTAAGGTAGAAGAGAAATATGTTGTGTCGGACTTTCCTCTGCCTATGCCGGCTAAAGAGCCACCGATGTCAACATCTTCGTCTTCTACCCCTCTATTGGATAATGTGGTACAGTTATGTATCCAACTGAAGAATCAGATAGAGAGCTTTGGTAAACAAAGCAAAAAGCAGGAAGTAAAACACAAGATAGAACCTTGTAAAGCTTCTCTTGTTGCTTCCCACGGGTCAGTCATACGACCCATGAATCAAGACCTTCCTACATGCTCCATAACCAATCCCTGGAGGTTTGCGGAGCAGATGTCGATTTCAAATGGCAATCTCTACATCTCAGAGAAATTAGGTGCTGTTCCTTTGGACAAAATCCAATTTTGGCCAAGCTTTGATGCTTTCCCTAATTGTTGGGTTCGACTGTTGTATGAACCAAAGTCAGGAAAAGGAACGGAACAAAAGGAGGTCATGATTCTTGACCATGGTAAGGCACAGACTATCCTTTTAGGTAATCTGAAGAGGGCAGGTTATTCAGAGACAAAGGTATTCTCACTGAATAACAGACACCCTTCCTTTCTTGCTCCTACTTCACTCGCTTTCCCCTTTATGGGGAAGGCATTTACTTCGGTTACCAAAGCTGTAGAGGCGGGTGAACCATGTCCTACACTCGATGAGTTCAAGCCTTTGTCACCAGCCTTTCCCGGTCAGGAAAAGGATTGGAAGGAAGTCCATTTGACATTTTCGGTAGGAAAATTAGACAAGGGTGTCGCAAGTCGACAATTCAATGTATGTCTCCCTAATTTGTCCGATTTGCTCTTGTTTAATGAACTCTAGTCAAAGAAGAGACTTGCGACATCCCTTTCTCTACAAAACTACATAGAGTTGTGTTCAACCTACGAAAACACCCCAGGCATGCTCATGGTCACAGCCAAAATGCATATGGCTACCTTGGTAAAGGACCTTTACGCCTTTGTGAAGGCTAGGGGAGCATGTAGAGAGTTTGTGTTCGCTGCTGCAACAGTGAAACACGAAACAAGGAAGCTAATATCTTCCACCATCTGGGGTAAAGACCTCTTCCCACAAGAGGTCATTAAGGAAGTAATTAAGAATGCCACCATAAGTCTTCTCCGGAAATGGGGCATTCCCTCAAAGAGAAAATCTTCTGTGGTTGTGGGTCCCCGACCTAAAAAGAAGATCGAAAATACTGGAAATATTCCAGTGACCACAATGCTACAGGCAAATGGTCAGAAGTCTAAACCTGCTGATTATTCGAAGCATAAAGACGCTTCGGCTAGGAGGAACTTTCCCTCAGGATCGCAGGACCTTCGATCCTTTGGTCCAGAGCCTATTCGAAATGAGCCATTGGTGGGAAACAAAAATGTCCCTACTTTCGTCTTCTTACCTTCTCCTACAGTTCAAAATCCTCCTGGAGGAGTATACCTGAGAGCTGTAGAGCATACAGGTAGTAAGAAAGCTATGGCTCGTCAAGTTCCAGGGAAGGCTATTTTGTGTTCACGAGAAGGACTCGAGAAATCTCCGAGTCATTCTGAACCTGTCGCCACTCAACAAGTTTATAGTAAACTTCAAGTTCCGAATGGTAATCCTTCTGAGCATATGGACCTTGTTCCAATTAAGGGTGTTCGTAGTCTTACCAGACCTGAAAGGTGTCCCCCGGAACCTTCCAGCCAACCACCCCCCTTCCTCCTATCTAGGATTCATGTCACGAAGAGTAATATTCATCCTAGAATAGATACGTATCAGACTCACAGTCCTAAGTATCTTCATATAGATGACCCGGTTCCCGGGACATCGCAGATGCAAGATTTGCCTCTAGAAGTCTCGACTTTCTCCAGATCTATGGTTTCGATAGCTAAGAAACCATCGAAGCTTTCAGTCACATCAACTCAATTTCCTCTTGGGAATTTAAAAGGTGCTCACAAGGTCCGTCAAGAGACTCAGCTGATCGATCAGATTCCCGAAACGCTAACAAGGGAAAACGCTAAACTTTCCCTGGTTTGCAATTCTGACAGACCTTGTGCAATGAGCACATCGGAAGGATGCGTTAAGAGTCTGGAGAAAACATGCATCAAATGCTTGAAGAGATCAAATATGACTTCACAATCAAACATCTCGTACGGTTCTGGTGAAGTTACCCATCCCTTTCTTAAAGGAATGGCACCTAACAGCAGTTCACTTACAACTGATCCACGATGTGACGGTGGATACTCTATCTCAATCCAAAGAGATAGAGCTGGAATGGTCCATGGACGCAGACATATTCCATCCCAGATGGGAACAAGTCCCAGAACTGCAGCTCGTTCTTTTCATCACGAGCATCTTCAAGAAAGTACCTCGTTAAATAGCCCCTTACGAGGATCCTCTAATGAGGCTGATAGACTAGATGAGGCCGGTCCTAGTTCCGATCCTTGCTATATTTCTGAAGATTCAAAAATAAACTGCCTTAGGTTTATCACGGAGAACCCAAACCCCTCATTTCACGAATTTCTTGCCCTAGCGGTTAGAAAGAGGTTTGGGATCTCAGAAGGCAATATAGAATTCTTAGAAGAATACAAGGCTAAGTCTACTAGAAGATAATATGAGTCTTCCTGGAAGAAGTGGGTGGAGTTTGTTAAATCAAAAGGACCGAAAGAAATTTCTATGAACTTCTGTCTGTCCTTCTTTGTCCACCTTCATAGCCAGGGGTTGGCAGCCAATACGATAAATACGTGCAAATCGGCCTTGACTAGACCTCTCATATATGCCTTCCAAGTGGATCTGGCAAATGAAATCTTTAACAAGACTCCGAAAGCATGTGCTAGACTTAGGCCTGCAGCACCACCAAAGCCCATCTCTTGGTCTTTGGACAAGGTCTTACATTATGCCTCATCGGTGAACAATGAAGATTGTTCTCTTAAGGATCTAACCCAAAAGGTTATTTTTCTGTTCGCAATAGCCTCTGGGGCTAGAGTTAGTGAAATAGTGCTCTATCAAGAGATGAGGGCCACATTCAGTTCACAGATTTAGGAGAACTGAATCTCTTTCCTGATCCATCATTTCTCGATAAAAATGAGCTACCCACTAAGAGGTGGGGTCCCTGGAGAATCTGTCCTCTAAAGGAAGATGTCTCTCTATGTCCTTAGAGTGTCTAAAGGTCTATCTTCGTAGAACTTCAGACTTCAGGGGGGGACAGCTCTTTAAAGGAGAAACTTCGGGATCAAATTTATCTCTAAATCAACTAAGGGCGAAGCTCACCTACTTTATTCGTAGAGCGGATCCGGACAATACTCCCGCAGGTCATGATCCGAGAAAGATTGCTTCATCACTGAACTTCTTTCAGTACATGGACTTTGAGCGTCTTCGTTCAAACACTGGATGGAAATCATCCAGAGTGTTTTACAAACACTATGCAAAACAAGTGCATGAACTGAAACACTTTGTAGTGGCAGCAGGTATTGTATTGAAACCTGCCCCCTAATTTCTGTGATAAACTATTTTTGGTTTGGGTCCTCATTTGTCCTCGGACATGCAATGGATAAGAATCATCCAGGATGTTCTACAAACACTATGGTATGCTAGTCCATGATCTGAAGCAATATGTGGTGACGTCAGGTAACTTATTTACTCTGCCGTTTATTCTACGATGAACAGATAATTGACTGGGACTGTCAGTTAAGGGGAGAGGAAGTCATCCTTTTTAAGTATGTCTTCTTTTATTTAAGTGTTACCATGGTAACACTAGCTCTGTTCTAAAATCCGAGGTGTGGAATTATACAGATAGCACTAGTGCCGGTATACGAAGTACATAGTGCAGTTAATGGTAACCAGTACAGGAATTATGAAGAGCGATTATCTTTTATCTCCTCTTCAATCTAAGAGTGGCATTTCTTGACTTCATTCCTTCAAGAAAGAAATACGATTCCTGTACTCGTTTCAGGTATAATCCCATTGTCAGACTACATTCGTTTTGCTAACCATCTCTTGTAGTCATTTATTAGAAATAAATGTCTATTAGAATGTAGTGCGTCCACCTTCGCCAGACAATTGTATCTATACATGCCAGATTTTTTATCTACCTAGAATGCATCCTTCACATATTTGTATGCATCAAAGGTTAGACATAAGAGACACTGATGTCATTTTGGATAAATATACAACTTGAGACTATTTGTATATTCAGTGTGTACTTAAGTTTGGTCATACTATTTATGTTAACCTTGAAATCCCTTTTCAACTGTCTAGATGACTCTTCCCTGTAGGAGGCAGGAAGCACTAACATTGTTTATGATTAGTGATGATGACATATAACGGTATTGTCACTAGTCTCATATGGTCAGTATGACCATTGAAAAGGTTGAAATAAGGTTTAGGCACTGATGGAAAATCCACAGATACATTAATGCTCTGGTATGCTTCCATCAGCACGACATGGCTTGAGCCCAAGAAACGGATTTTGAGCGAAGCGAAAAATCTATTTTTGGGTGAGATAGCCATGTCGTCCTGATGGACCCACCCATCTCTTCTGTAGAAGAGATCTTCAGTTTCCCTCCCGTAGTACTGTATCTGTAACAGCCTATGCTCAATGCTACAAGGAATGGCCACTATCGTAGGGATGGCGCTGTTGTACTATCGATAGTAGTAGGGAACGGGGATGGCCTTTGGAGGGCCCCCCTTTTATTTTTGCCACACCTCCTCGAACGTAAAACTCTATCTGGGGTGCAGATTGCTACGAGGTGTGCCATTACGTCCTTACGCGATATCCCTTCTTAAAAGTTTAAGGGATATTCGCTCCAGGAGTTAGAATTCTGGGTACCTTCGGTAAATTCTCTGGGATATATCACTGTAGTCACATATAACCTAGGAAGCTACTTATGAAGGAACTTCCATCAGGACGACATGGCTATCTCACCCAAAAATAGATTTTTCGCTTCGCTCAAAATCCGTTTTTTAGCGGTGGGGTTGTCCCCTTGAAGTGGGCCTTTGTTAATGGATGGTTGTTAGCCTAAGTATGATTATTAGTAAAGCTATCCCTACTTACTTGCGCTTATTCCTCATGCAGGATTGGATCACTTGTTAAAACATCATAAGATTTGTTCATGATCCAGCAATTTATATAAATAATCTCAGCTTCTTAAGCAGTTCTATCTGCTCTTTCGTCTCCATCAGCCACGTTTACACAATAGGACCAAACTCTTCTGGCCCCTCTTGTACCAGATATGGAGAGAAAATCATTTCCTGAAGTGAAGATAAAACACTTCTGGGCTCAAAATAGACAACAATGTTATCACCAAGACACTTCGTGTCCAAATCATACATACCAGCTTCTAGCATTGCATGCATCTCTGCAATTTATTCTCTATTATAAAATCGGCTACAACAGTACATCCACCTCTATTATTCGATTGGATGCATCAGTATGTATAATTTCCACTCTGTGTTGACCAAAGTGTTTAAAGAACTTCTTTTTAATAATTTCAATGTAATTTTGTTTCTTTCCACTAGCTGTTGAATATATTTCAGTGGCATACTTCAACCAAAACGTTGACTTGAAACAATTCCCTGTGCTGTGCTGTATTTACAACAATCCCTCACCGTTTCCGATCGAGACGTAACTTCAGAGTGTTGGGCATAGAATGTTTAATTGTTGCAAGGTCTACTACCATCTTGACGTGCTAATTATCAGGATTTCTTTTTCAATGTTAAGTTATTGGTGATGTACCTTGGGCGTAATTCATCCCTGCTAAATGGACGGAGAGGCAAACTTGGTCCTCGATCACATACTCATTGTTTTGCAAGCAAATCCATAATTTTTGCAATTACAGTCTAATATACTAAGCCATAAGGATTTATGAAAGCCAAGAAAATATTTCTAGGCTGCATTCTGACACCATCTTCCAAATATTCTGTGATTTTTTTTTACTGAATAGAATAATTTCACATTCAAATAGTAAAATACTATCCATTAAGTATCTCCCATCTTTTTCTAGTTTGTGTATATTTGGTAATTCTTGTTTTTTTTTTAGGTGACAACATAAATCTCACAGCATTATTGATTATGGTTGTATTTATTGCAGTCTTACATATTCCAGCAATGCCATTTAGGATATTCAAGAGGAAATCCCGAGTGGCCGCCGGAAAGGGACGATTTTATCATATCAAAGGAGGTTTGTGATGAGGTCGCTATAACATTCAATATCCAATCCTTGGGAATTGGTAGGTTAAAAACGTCCTCATTATCTGATACAAGTAAAGCAAAAAGAGTAAGGTATCTAATTAGCTGAGAGAGAGAGAGAGAGAGAGAGAGAGAGAGAGAGAGAGAGAGAGAGAGAGAGAGAGAGAGAGAGAGAGAGAGGCATAATTTTGTTAGGTTTAGCCGTACACGAGTTATTCGTAATGATAGCTCAACCAAATTTCCAACGACAATAGCGCATGTGAATGTCATCTTTGAGCTTCTTACTAATATCTTATTTATAAATTCAGAGTAATGGGTATATCATGTTAAATAACATGTTGTTTGTCTTTACCACAATGGGACAAACTAGTAAGCAATTATAACGATAAAGATGGTGACATTAGTAATTAATGAAGACGAATGCAATTCAATACCAGTAACCATAAATCATACATTTTGATTATTCTTAAGTTTAAAAGTCTTACCCCCTTTTGTATTACTAATGTGTGTGCTTGTGTGCCTGCCCCAAGAAGCAATGATAATATAAAGGAATACCATTAATACTCGAGAAGATCGTCATGATTTAGAATTTAAAAATGTATAGGAAGAGTTATTCTTCGTGATACATAATTCTTACTCTCAAATGGCCAATCAGCACTGCCTGAATAATACAACACAACTACCCAGGAAGAACAAAACGAGAGAAATGAGTCATATTTTTCTTTTCATATAAACTTTTTTGTCCCCATCATTAAATTTGGTACAGTACAGATTTTGAAATGACAGCTCGGGACCAGAAAATGGATTGGAACCACAGAGAATAGCAGTCTAGTGGTGTTAAGAAACAATAGATTTGACGTTCAAGTGGTCCTCAAGGTCCAAAAGGACGTTTAAGACAACGAGGTCGACCAGGGGAAAAGGATTGAAGATGATCGATCAAATATACAAGATAAGGGAAAAAGGAAAAAGAAATAATCGCTCTCTTTTATCTAACAAGAAAGAAATTAAATACAATTACAGTAGAAAATGGCTGCCTGAGTAGAAATTTAATTCAAAAGACAAAAATATCCACTAATTTGATGACATTCAATTTATATGTTCGTAACGTTTATAAATTTTTCTGCCACTAAAAAAATCTGACAACTTGTGAGAGCAATAAAACTAAAACTCATCTGCTTTTTCACTGAACATACAATATTCGTTCATAAAGATATAAGCTAATCGCTTCTAAACCCTTTTTGCACTAGATTTATGACTCTGGACTATACAGAGAGGCACTAGGGTTAGCGAATCTGTTTTAGAAATACATATCAAGAAGGATGAAAAAGACATTGCAAAGGAAAAAGACGAATTATATGGTAGATATGCCTTATGATTTTGTGATCCCATGTCTTGATTTATGTTTTTGGTTGTAAATTCTTTAGTACATGGTTGTTTTTCTTATGCCCACATACTAAATAATCAGTCATAAAAAAATATATTTTTAGTTGACTTTACAAAAAAACTAAGTATTTTTTCTATAATAATAATGCAACAAGTTTTTTTGGAATATCAGTTATTAACTACAAACAACTTACAAACATGAATGATTTTTTAGGTCCAAATATAATCATAGTTTTTTTTTATGAATGTATTAAATCCTAAACATTAGAACATCTAATCTTTAATGATTCAGCATTGGGAGTAAACAACGTTTGTTTCAAACGTTTCCTAAATCAAATGATAATATAATGGCTAGAATAAAAATATGGATCATTCACGATTTTCCTTTATCAATTGATTATACTGTGAATTATATAAAGAGGACATTTTGATATGTAAACGTTGAAAACTTTGTGTTTTAAAGGAAAGTGATACGGTGCGTTAAAGGAAGCCAAAGGGGATAATTTTAAGTTAGAAGTTTCTTTCTAGGGATAGTTTTTCTCTCAATCATCAGACTCCTGCAAGATACGAGAATATACAGTCCTAATTTGAGGACATTTTACGAGCAATACAGAGGATTTTAAAAAAGTCGCAATAAACATGGAGGAACCTAATTTCAACTACAAAAGAACGGTTCCTTACTCATAAGAAGCCATACTGTGAATTCTACTGTAGCTCAAAATACAAAGTTATCTTTAACGGAATGGCATCAAACGACTTGATATCTGATTTTTGTTTGACTTATTAAAACATTCTTGATAACGTCAGCGTTCAAGGTAAAGGAATAATCAGTCTGCATGAAATGAACACTTCATTTCGAAGGGGTATCTTATACTGAAGATATGTGATTGTTACGGACAGCTATACTGAAACGTAAATTATGTTGGGTCTACTGTTAATGTTTTATTCTCTTATTAATTAATTCAGCATAGAAAATAACAAACCAGTAACAACGAAAGAAAATAATAGTCAACATGCATATATCAATTTCTATATTTAAGGTGAATAATAATATTTGCAGTATTTTACAAGATTCATAAGGTACTCACAGTTTACATATTAATAATAATTTACGGACATTCGTAAAGTAATATAAGCCAATGATTTATAAATCTCTATGATTTGAAACTCAGATGACGACAGAAAACGACGAATTCCCGAAGGTCAGCAACAAATTTTCAGAGCGAGTTTCCAGAACTCAGTTCAAATGGAATAGATGATAATCAGGAACACAGCTTTTAATGATATCCGATCATCCAAGATTCCCTTGTTTACTTCACTAATATCAGAAGCGTTGTAAAAGAAATTAACTAAGCAGTGTCACAACAGATGTCACAGAAATATCTCCACAAATGCACTCTGCTCAAATGCAGCGATCGTACGCTTTATATATACAAAATTCGTTTTCTATGAAACTCAGAAAATTACTGTTCTATATCACGCAATGAGCGAGGACTGAATAGTCGACAAATTACGACAATTTCCAGACAATCTTCCTCTAGAATACAAAACCTTTCATTTACAATTCATTCCATTATCTTAACATTTAATATTCTAAAATAAATCTTTCTCACAGGCCCTATAGACAATTCTAATCTACATATAACAGAGATTAGCACATAAAATAGTTCTCAGTTTAAGTGATGGGAACAATAATTTTGAGTTACATGACGTCAGTGTATTCCCGTGTTCAAGTAGCAAGACTAATTTATGTTGAAAAAGAAAGCCTTTGAGTTTTAGGAACAAAATATTCCTGAGAGGTTGACGTCAGATTTCTATAAGCAATATATTTTAAGTCAAGATGACACGTTTCAAAACGTCATTCCACCTTTGTTGAAAGTGCGCGTTTGTACCTAAACGTTTAGTTATGTTTAAAGCCATGGACTTTTTTTTTTTTTTTTTTTTTTTTTTTTTTTTTTTTTTAATGCCATGGACTTTTTTTTTTAAGTATTTTTCTTCATATATTCAATCCTATTTCAGTCTATTTTAGGTTGAAATTGAAAGGAAATTGTAATTCTATAGATGCAGAGACTGTTTAAATTGAATATTTCCCCAAGACTGTTGAGGCCTTACAACGTATTTGGGTGGAAAATTGCGTTTTAGTCGAAGTAAATAAGTCACAATTTCATACGCCTTTTATGCAACAGCCTGATTATGTAAATATCGAGCAAATAAATATATCATTATGCCAGGTATAAGATTTTCCGAAGTCATGAGTGGATTTGATATACCGGTTAGTCATTTATCACACTGTTAACGTAACGCTGATGTCCATGCGCTCAGATGTATAGATTATCTAAAGCGCGAAGTATCATTGTGATAAAATTTACATTCATTGATACATGTCCATCCTTTCAATTATTGTTGTTTAACATCTATTATTTTCTAATCTTTAAAAGGAAATTTTCTCTTTACATAGAATGCCGAGGTTTCTATATATGGGATAACAATTTATTTAATGTATAATCAATGCTGTATAAATTAAAAACATACAAATAACACGGTCTTGAGAGGCAAAAACTACACGCCCCATTCTCGCGGAAATTGATTTCGGTGCTAACGTGGTCAGCATGTTGCGACATCTACTGCAAGTTCCCCGGGAAGTAAGCTCAGATGCCATCAACAGCCACCCTCTTCATAGGGATACATCTCCTAAATTAATGGATTCAATAATAAAATTCTTTAATAAGGAACGATAAAGGCAGTTGGTGCATCAAAAATTAAAGACCGAGTTTCTTAACGAGGGAAGAAGCAGTTCTCGTTCTCTACAGACAAGCAAAGACCGTAATCTGGAGTGAGACTTTATGATAACGTCAAGTTCGGATGTGGTAAAACATGGAAGTTAACGGCAGGAGGTCTTGTGTCATAAGGTGGACCTTGACTTGAAGGTACAGACCCGACGGCCGACCTGGAACTCAAACCACACCATATACGGTCAAGCATATCAGATATCGTTCTTGTTATAGCAGTTCAAAGTAAGTAAAGAAAAAAAATCCTTCTATTTGATGGATTTGCATATTACTCCATTTTTTATCTTCGTTAGCTAGGGGAGATTTTGAAGGCAACGTATGGAATATGCGGTGTATTCCATACGGAAATAAGGTCTCACCATATAATATGAAAATCACGTGTTCACACACTTCTAATCATATAAATCCTAAAAACACGCACACGTATAGATACATAGACCACATCTTTATGACTACACACACACACACACACACACACACACATATATATATATATATATATATATATATATATATATATATATATATATATATATATACAATATGTGTGTATATGTACCTCCCCTATGCTATAAAGAGCTAGTGTCTGGCTATACATAAATATATACTGTATATATTTATATTTCTTTTCGGTCTTGTTCACCTCTCCCCGTCCTTCGGGGGGCGGGGGGGGGGGGGTAGTCATACTCTGGTGAGTGGGGTGCGTGTGCGTGCCCGTGTGTGTGTGCATATCTACCTGAATATTTAGTTGTAATTTTTGACGGGTCGCATATACTAGCTCTCTCTCTCTCTCTCTCTCTCTCTCTCTCTCTCTCTCTCTCTCTCTCTCTCTCTCTCTCTCTCTCTCTCTCTCTCTCTCTATATATATATATATATATATATATATATATATATATATATATATATACATACATACATACATATATATATATATATATATATATATATATATATATATATATATATATATATATATATATATATACATATATATATACTGTATATCTGAAAGTTGTCAAGAGATATTTTGGGATGAGGTTGTTAACTAAGTGCTCTCTTCCACTACAATCACGACTAACAAGAGTCGACTAACCAGGTAAATAATTGACTAATTAAGCTTTAAGAGGCAGTTATAGTCTTCCAGGCAGGTGGCTTAAGTCGTTTCCAGTCAGGTGTCTCTCTGAGTAAACCAAGATTGAAATCGCTTAGCCACAAATATGTCTGTTTTGTATGAGCATTATTTCTTCATTATACAGTAAGTATTATATTACTTATAAAATTAGATGAACGCCATTCTAGTTTACATAAATTGTCTTTCATAGAAGTTATCAGAAAAAATTAACACTTCATTTATAATGGGATGTAACCGAAAATACCTGACAAATTAATAGCACTCTTACACACGACCAATTTCATTTTTTATATGTCTTTGCTGAGAATTAATTATTAGAAACTTGAAACGATACAGTTTATAAGAAATTCCGACATTTTATAGTCAAAATTGCAATCCTTCATTATTTTCAGAGGAAGCCTTATCACATGATGCGAGTAATATGAAATATCACGAATAGTGGTGAAAAAAGACCATCATATTCTGTTGAAATAGCAATTTATGCTAGTCTCAATATAAACCATTTCTCTATCAATTAAAGAGAATAACGCCATTTGGTTTTGCATAGGAATGTGAAAAATAGCAGTTGCACAACGATACAGTGGTAATTGTGTTAATAAAAAACTTACTGAATAAATTGAAAACTAATTTTGGCAAAGAATTAAATTGGTAGCTAAATATTCTATGAACTTATCACGTCAACTATCAAAGCCAAAATTAGCCTAAAGTGTGAGTGTGGTAACATTGTAAATACCCAAAGCTGATAGTGTGCCACTGTTGTTTTTACCTTCAAGTGAGTATGCTTTTCATTTAGAATTTTGTGGTTTGCTCATTGGCACAATTAAAAAGATTTTACTTCTGTTTACAAATTCAAGTAATTATTTAGCACATTTTGATTTTTTGATTTTATAATTAAAATTACTAATTTCACTGGATCATTCTTGCTAGATTTACCCAATTGTAATACAGTATATGAATATTTCTAGGAAATACAACCAATATTTAATGAAATTATAGAACTGATGCAAAACAAATCCTGTAGTATTCACATTGGGCTTTAACATTTTGCTCATGAAATTTGAAGATAGACAAGAGTATGAGTTCTGCTCTTAAATATTGATCATGTAATCTAAATCAGTGAAATTTCCAATGGAACTTACCAAAAAAATTATCATTAGCTCTACAAATGAAAATCTGCCGAACGGACAAGATTAATCTAGTGCGTTGATGGCTTTCATGGCAAATAGAGCATAAAACAATGTAGGTAGGACCTTGCCCCTACATTGATATCAACTAACCTCTCTGGCTCCTGGAATAATAATCATTCCTATAGCAAGAGATTATTTCACCCCTTTTCTTCAGAGTTTATTACTTACTATAGGGTACGGTATATTAGGACCAAAAATAATGACCGGCTGCTTTCTATTGAACACTGTAAACTTGGCTGGAGAATGGCTGCAAGTTCTATATGAAATGCTCCATCATATTCAGAGAAAAAATATTGCACGATAATTACTTTTTAGGTACAGTGCTGTATACTATTGTCCATCTATTTGACATAAGTAACAGAGCAATCCCCATTAGGGTCAGTGAGAAAAGTATAAGTCATGTTCTAACTAAAGCAGGATCATTCCGATGTGATATATCACCTATTTTAATTGGATGTTAAAGTAATTGTTGTAAATTAGAGATATTTTCCTGGTGGATGTTGAATATAACCAAAATAGAAAACATGTGCTCTTGAATCACTTCATTGCCGTAACATCCAAATACTATATAATTTGAGAATCACTAGAGACGCAAGTTATGTGTTAAAGGGATATTCTGAACTTTATGCATTCCTTAAACATAAAAGCCCCAGAAAACATTTGCGAGTCTCTCTCTCTCTCTCTCTCTCTCTCTCTCTCTCTCTCTCTCTCTTGACATGAGGTTTTTCTGTGCTTGCTAAAAAAGATATGAATTTCCGACAAGGCATTTCCTAACGTAGCTTCCATCTTATAATTAGACTTTCTGAAAAGATGTGGTAAAATTTACACTGTTGCAAATTAAACGCCAGGCTGGACTGGGACGCGATGTATAGCTGACCCATAAATGGATGTCCCTGATTTTCATTTGCAAGAAATTATGAAATATTTTCCTAGTAAAATAAAATAGAATCACAAGAAAAAAAAAACCCTCAAAATTAAGGCCTAGTGGCACTAATAGATATTAATTATCCATCGTTTGCTTTGTCTTCGTGATTGTATGGCATGGTAACTGTTACCTGTTTTATAAATCGATATATATATAAGAGCAGTTACATAGATAACGATGGTTTGTGATTTGTATAAGCATGGATAGTGAAAGGAATTGTCATTCCTCCACATCTAGATAAAGGGCATATAAGTTATAGTAATTTGCTATCAGTCCTCAATATCGTTTTGGAAACGTTTATTATTTTTTTTTTATTATATTTGAAGTTTATCTTGAGAATGATGGTGTTCATTTTATATTTTCATTATAATTTTGACTTTAGTACTCAGAACCATCCGAACATCCACAGTCACGACGAATTATGTTATCATAAGCAAATAGACAGATATCTAGTTGACTTTGATATTCTTAATTTTGACAATCTTCACTGGATTTACAGACTTTAAAATTCAACCATAAGCAGCAGAGCATAGGGACAGATCACTGAGCGGTTGCTAAATGTCATATACTTCTACTTGATGCTCCCAATCCTCCTTTCCATCGAAGCTAAGACCAAAGAGGACAAGGCAATGGCTACAGATGACTAAGCAAGCAGAAACAGTCCTGATTTACCAATGAAATCATACCATGGCATGTGCGAGGTTCGAACTTGGAGCACCATAGGCTGTTAGACGCCAAATTTTATTTTATTTTTTTTAAGTACTTTCTTTTCTAGTAAGATCTTTGTGATTGTTACTATTTCTCGTTAACTTATTAACAGATCGTCTCCCGAAAACTTTTACAAAAAGAAAATCTTACTATCTTAGGCTCCTTTTTGTAAATTTTTAGTTCTGTATTAAAAGCAAGAAAAATTCTTCCTTGATATACATTCTATTAGAGAGAGAGAGAGAGAGAGAGAGAGAGAGAGAGAGAGAGAGAGAGAGAGAATACGGTACATTCCTCATTTCTATCTTGTAATTGTGTGATTAAACATTCAGTGGCTGACTTGAATAATTCCAAAAGTAACATTTAGTTCACTAAATCTATTTCATGACCGTAACCGAGAGAGAGAGAGAGAGAGAGAGAGAGAGAGAGAGAGAGAGAGAGAGAGAGAGAGAGAGAGAGAGAGAGAATTAAGCAGTCAAAAATTGTACAAATGAAGAAAGCCAATGTAGATATAGATAGCTTGAAAAAGAAAATTTTAAAAAGCTTTTAATTCATCACAATCAAGGGAAACCTACTTAAGACTCCCTTATCTCATCAAGTTGGCTTTGTGAATATGATTTCTATCGATTAGCCTTCCCTATGTGTATCATAAAGTTAGCTAACATAAGGGTATCTCAGCTTTAAGCGGACTCCCATCTCCATTCTTTGGCTGATTCTCCCAAAATTTATTCTGCGGTAAAAAGGCAGGAGAAACAATTTTTATTTTTTTTTTATTTTGACTGAATTGTCCTGGAAGGAGTTTAAAAGTGGCTGTTTATGCTTTACCCATACTAAAGAGACATAAAATAGAATATAGTACAACAGTATAGAGCACTTATTGGAGCTTAGATAATTATAAATAACAAACAGGTTTTCATCTTGATTTGGCTTTCAAGAATGAAGACTAATTTTCTTAAGAATGAAAAATGATTAAGAATGGTATTTCAAAGGACATGCAGATAAAAGGCTTCCCTTCCTGGAGATCATCATGTTAACGGAGTTTTAATAACTTCACTATGACCTACTCTAGTTTCACGAGGAATTCGTCATAAGGACTAAAATGAGAAACAGAATGAGCCGCCGCAGATAATTAACATTTATGGAAGAATTTTCTGAAAAAAGCCAGAAGTATATATAAAAGAATACAATATAAGTATGTTGAAAAAAACATTTAAATTTAATTATAACCTGCAATGGCAATTTCTGCAAATCTTAAATGTAAAAAGCAATGATTTACAGAAATTCTTTCGAGGGGATCATAGATACCTAATCTCTTATGACCAGCTCTTTCAACGAATAACAAATCGATTAGAAATTAATGACAACCAGAAATTCCTTCAAAAGTTACCTTAAGCTGTAATTGCTACTTCTAGGAAAAATATCCATAATGCATTTCAAACCATTGGGGATGTGTTATGTTTATGGGGGGGGGGGAGGCATTCCTTGTGGGGCAATACTGCATCTAATGATATAAGATGTATTGATGTCATGTGATTTATGGTGGCAATATCCTTCAAGCAAGCGGTCACATCAATCAAAATGATCATTCTCTTTTCGTTAGCTGACATGCGTAGAGGAACTCTTGATTGGCCTCATGTTTTTTTTTTTTTTGTTTTGTTTTTTTTTTGTTTCCTTTACTTCCCTGCCTCTCACTCTTTATTTTAACAATGGTTTCTATTTCAAGATAGATCTTTGATTCATGACGGTTATAAAACCGCCTGGCACACAGCTGCCAGATGTTATATCCTACTTATGTAGCGACCGGTTCAACCTTTTTCAGCATCTGGAGCACGATGATAAGAAAAACACTGCTAACAAAACCGGGAGTCAGAATGGGCTCCACGGATATTTCGAAATAAACCTCAAAGTCGGAATAAAGCCTCTTTTTTAGGAATGGACCCATAAATCTACCTTACAGAAAACGTTGGTCTGGAGAGTAATAGCTCTCGATGGATGATAACGGGGGTGGAGGGAGCCACAATTTTTAGATCGTCATTAACATCAGTCAGCATGTAAACCGGCACCGCCCTCTGCCCGCCATCTTGATGTAGGAGGGACAAAAGGAAGTTTTGGAATAAAATGCCACTTATCACAGGATTCGCACTTAGTTCGGGGGGTTTATAAGCCTTGGCTAGTTGGCTTCAAAGTGAGTTTGTCGTTATAAAACTGTAGTAAATTGCCATGATGTTCTGGTATGATAAAATCTCTAGATTTTTGTTTGAGGTTCGAAGTTGCCTTGGGATGTATGGTGCTTTTCAGTTTTTTCTTGTTGTTTTTTAATATTTTAGTGATATGAGAGGCATATAATGCCAATGACTGATAAGTAATCATATTCATAGGACTAAGATACTTCCTTTAAAAACGACAGTAACATTTGATTAGTTATTCATGTCGTTTTTTTTTTTCTGAAAACTAGAGCATTCATACTTCTGAGAAAAGAAATTTACCAATTTAAAGCTTTTATTATTATTTCATATGTTATGTAGGTGATAACCATAATTTTTCATATTTGAAGGAAATATATATTTTCATTCCACTTGGGTCCATAGTTTTTCCTAAACCTTCTCTATTTTGTTTCCTAAATTTATGGATTATATAAAGACATTTTATTGTCAGTAACCTTAGACTCTAAGCGCAATCCGTTTCTTTTGGTGAAAAAATAATAAATGGAATCATCTAGTTAAAAAGACATGGTATATTCTCAACGACATTGAAAGCATACGGAAGAAGAATGTTCTTCTTCAGCAACTCAAACAAAAGAAGTAAAGGTTTTAGTAACATTTTCCAAGAATTGTAAATTTACCTACGTAAAGTAAACTTCCATCAAACGTTATGACAAACTTTAAAGAGAATCTTGAATGATGGAAAAAATCAACGATGGAAAGGCAGCGAAGAAATGTTGAAATGCTCATGGGCGCTTGGTATTCGAATACCAAGGCAGGATAGATGTCAATTAGTTACCCAAAGCAATTCAGGTTTAAACTGGAAGATAATGATTGTCATTTAATATTGAAAAAATAGAACACAGGACTGCATTGATCGACACGCGATGATAGACTAGACACGATTTATTTTTTATTCACACGGAAAAAATTATCATATTGAATCGGAAAGATCGAAAATAATCAGATTGAAAGATCTCTCGAAATACTGTATAATGTACTCCTTCCTTCATTAAGAATATATTTTAAAATACTATACACTTTAAGCTACTTTAATTAAATAGAAAAAAAAAACATTTAATTCATAACGGTACATCAGCTCGCAACTGACATTTTCCATGCGCAGTATTATTAGTGTTCTTATTATTACTTGCTAAGCTACAACCCTAGTTGAAAAAGCAGGATGCTATAAGCCCAGGGGCCCCAACAGGGATAATAGCCCAGTGAGGAAAGGAAACAAAGAAAAATAAATTATTCTAAGAACAGTAACAACATAAAGATAAATATTTCCTATATAAACAATAAAAACTTTAACAAAACAAGAGGAAGACAAATTAGATGGAGTAGTATGCCAGAGTGAACCCTCAAGCAAGATAACTCTAACCTAAGACAGTGGAAGACCATGGTACAGAGGCTATGGCACTACCCAAGACTAGAGAACAACAGTTTGATTTTGGATTGTCCTTCTAGATAAGCTGCTTACCATAGCTAAAGAGCCTCTTTTACCCTTACCAAGAGGAAAGTAGTCACTGAACAATTACAGTGCAATAGTTAACCCCTTAGGTGAATAAGAATTGTTTGGTAATCTCAGTGTTGTCAGGTGTATGAAGACAGAGGAGAATCTGTAAAGAATAAGCCAGACTATTCGGTGTATGTGTAAGCAAAGGGAAAGTGAACTGTAACCAGAGAGAGGGCTCCAATGTAGTACTGTCTGGCCAGTCAAAGGACCCCATAACTCTCTATCGGGTAGTATTTCAACGGGTGGCTAACTGTGAAATAGGAATAAATGCATCATTCAAGAATAATTTCTAATGATGCTGATAGGATGACTTTGCCACAAGATCATACACGGTTACGCAGGTGCGAGGGCTGACCGTATGTTTATAGTCCTTGCCCAATAACAAATACAGCTATCAAAATTTGTAACCCGCCTCTGCAATCAAGTGCAATGCGGCCCGAAACCAAACAGTGTATGAACTCCGAGAAGGTAAAAGCTGAATAAATCTACCAATTTTCAGTACTCTATAACAAAAGAGTTTAAAGATAGAAAACGGTTATAAAGTAACAAACTCCCAGATCAACTCCATGTCACACCCACAAAGTTACCGAATTATCGTTACTATAATCATGACCATTATTAGTAGCTAAACTACAACGCTAGTGGAAAAAGCAGGATGCTATAAGCCCAATTGCCCCAACACGAAAAATAGTTCAATTAGTAAAGGGAATAAAGAAATGAATAATCTACTAGAGAAGTAATGAACACTTAATATGAAGTATTTTAGGAACAGTAACAAGATTAAAATAGATATTTTATAAATAAACTAAAGAGAGACTCACGTCAGCCTGTTCATCATAAAAACATTCACTGCAAGTATGAACTTGTAAAGTTCCAACGATCCAACTGCCTCATTAGGAAGATCATTCCACAATCTGATCATAGCAGGAATAAAACTTCTAGACTACCGCGTAACATTGAGCCTGATGATGGAGAAGGCACACCTAGTATTACGAGGAGGATGGTACTCTCTGGGAAGATCTGAATACAAAGGATGGTCAAAGTTATAAAAAATCTTATGCAACATGCATAAAGAACTAACTAAACGATGGTGCCAGAGATTAATGTCTAGATTAGGAATAAGAAATTTAACAGATCGCAAGTACTTGTGAAACAAATTAAGATGAAATTCAGAAGCTAAAATCCAGACAGGAGAACAATACTCGAAACATTGCAAAATCAAAATAATTAAAACACTTCTTCAGAATAGATTGGTCATCAAAAAATTTCAAAAGACTTTCTCAATAAGCCATTTTTTGTAAAATTCAAGAAGAAACAGACTGAATATGTTCCTCAATAGCAAATTCGCTATTAAGAATCACACCTAAAACTTCAAGTCATATAGAGTTAAAGAACTATCACCAATGCTGAGATCTGGGTGTTGAAGAGCCACTGTCATCGACCCACCTACAATCATACTTTGAGTTTGTTAGATTTCAGCTTCATTCCCAATAATTTTCACCCTGCACTTATTTTAGCTAGGTCTCTATCAAGTAATTCAGCAACCCCAGATCTACATTTAGGAGATGGATTTGAAGAAAATTGACTTGCATCATCTGCAAATACGAGCTTGTTTTTAGGCCAAACCACATATCATGTGTATATAGTATGAAACGTAATGGACCACGAACACTACCCTGAGGAACACCAGATATTATATTCCTATACCCAAATTGGTGGCCATCAACAACAACTCTTTGCAATCTATTACTCATAAATTCAATAAAGATGCTAAGAAAAGATTCACCTACTCAAAACTGTTTCAGTTTGAAAACAGGCTTTATGATTAATACTGTCAACGGCAGCACTAAAATAAAGGCCAATCATACATACTGTACTTCCTGCCCGCAATCAACAGATTTCTGCACACCATTGGAGATTGTAAGAAGGGCATCACATGCTAAAAGACCTTTATGAAAACCAAATCGCAAATTAGGGAACAGATAATTACCTTCATTATACCTATTTAAACGTTTTGCCAAAAGACATTCAAAACCTTTAGATAATATGGGAGTTAAAGAAACTGTGCTGTAATCAGCTGGAATAGAGATACCACAAACACATTTACATAATGGAGTAACATCAGTTCTCTAACGAGAGCTAAAAGAACCTCGTATCTGCAAGTTAGCAAACTTGCGGAAAATAACAGATAATCTAAGAGCTAAGATATCAAATTTTTATGAAAAACAAAGGAAAAATATAATTTCGGTTTACACCTCCATAAGTATTAGAGTCCATTAACAGAGCTTTAATTTCTCGATATCGAAAAGCTAAACTAGTTAGTTTAGCCTCAGGAAAATAGGAATGAGGAAGATCGAGTTTTTCATTACTCTGATTACTGTCAAACATAGCCAAAAGAGTTGCCTGTTCATTTGGACAGTGAGTGACAGGGCCATCTGGTTTAAGCTTACACCAAAGGTGCAGATTTAAGGTTAGCCCACCAGCTATGTTCCTGGGTTGTAACAGAAAGGGATTCTCTTATGGTTAAATTGTATTCCATTTTAGTTGAAGCATAAACTCTCTGAGGATAAGCTCTTGGCTGAGTATAGTTATTCCAGGTCAAATCCGATCTGTTATCCTTCCAAAGAGGATAGCCCTCCTGCTTTTAAAAATAAGTTCATGTATAACCATCATTGAACCAGCGTTTATCTTCTACTAGGTTCTTTAGCACACGTGATTCTCATTCAAAAGAACGACTGGCTCAACACTTTTATACAATTGTGACCAATTCAAATTCAAAAGATCACTCAAAACGCCATTCCAGTCTGTTTGAAATTTCATATAAATCCTACATGAGTATGGCACACCAGGAACAGGCTGTTTAGTCTTCACTACCAAAATTTAATTAATGACAGTGTTTACAGATTTTCTCTCAAGTGTGTTTCTACGCAAAAGTACTTCCAATGGTATAACTAGGAAATAAGTTACGCTGCGATTTCACCTTCTTTGAATACTGTACTTTCAAACGTATGAGTGAAAATATCTGCACAGTCCAGACCATAACTAAAATGTATGAAAAAAATCCTTGTTATTCTATACTGCTGTACTATACAACAGTTTACTTATCTTTCCTTCAACTTACATGTTGTAGCTGATTACTGCATACCTAAATAATGGCTCTGTACTGAATGAAATATCTATTGTTATTTTTAAGGGGTCATTTCAATTAGAAATTTTCCCGGAGACTGAACTGCGATCTCAGAGCGTACTTAGTCACCGCAGGTCGCATGCAGTTAACGGTTGATGAAGGGTTGGTCACGCCTTGCAAAAAAAAAAAAAAAAAAAAAAAAAAAAAAAAAAAAAAAAAAAAGACCGTAGGTCGGTTTTTGACGTCAGAAAACTGAGCCTAGTTGCTGGGATTTTACCCGCAACCACACAAAATGCGATCATAATCGAGCTTGTTCGCTTGCCACTTTTCCAAATCGTACTCGGTAAATTGACCACTTTATCCAATAAAAATAACATTTATACCTCTTTCTCTAATTACACACACACACACACACACACATATATATATATATATATATTTATATATATATATATATACACATTTATGTATATGCATATATATATATATATACATACACACACACCTATATATATATATATATATATATATATATATATATATATATATATATATATATACATATATACAGTATATATATATATATATATATATATATATATATATATATATATATATCTAAGTACAACAATAGTGTGATAATATCAATATTTTAATCATTTCATAAAAGGATTCTTATTAAGTAGAATCTATATTAACATTATATCTTTATATATTATTACCACCCTTAACGTATAATCAAAGAAAAAAAGTAAATAATAACAACTGATTTATTTCTTTTACTCTCACGTAAGCGAAAGCTACAGAAATACATATGAGGAATAGAGAACCTACAGACATATTCCTATTTTCTTAAAAGCAAATTCAATTTTGATTTTGCAGTTTTCTCTTTGATGCAAATTTCTGAAAATTCTTAACTGCCAACTTTCCATTGACTCTATGCAACTATGGTCAGACGTGATTTCGCGTCTTTCAAATCCAGATGTTCACATTTCACTTCGAGTATTTTACCTTGGCACAAAACATTTGGCTAATCTAAATCACTCCTCTCAAGTCTTAACTTGAAATGCCATTTGTTTTTTAGTCTTCTCATTTTGAACAGAAATATTAACTAACAAATTTCATGTCGAAGCTTCATTTTGAACAACAACGAGAACATTGCTCTTGCTGAATAAGTTTTTTTTATGAAAAATAGTTATTATAGAAGAGAAAAACTGGGATAATTCAAGCATTTCTGTCCTTATTTAAACATATTATTAGATTAAAGTAAATTCATTATAATTTGATTATAAGTTGTTAATACTTTTCCAACCTTTTGATCTTGTTTTAGTTTTTAGTTTATTAATAAGCCAGAGTCATTCTTAGTTTGATGAACTCTGTAGAGAGTCATATGACTTCTCAGTTTTGTTTTTGTTTACCACCTTCTCCCCCGGTATTAGTGAACTACTGAAGTGCCTTATTAACGATCGCTGTTTTTCTCTCCTATGAGCTGTGTTGACTCGAGTGAAAGGCTTGATCGAATGGTGGTGATAAGTGACAGAGTGAGTTCGAGTTCCTACTCACAGTCTGACGCTTTGCCACTTCATCTTGGTGACCTTTGGAGTTTTTGAAGCACTTCCTTCGCTACTTTGTGTGTGGTCGCTGGTGTTTGTCACCCGCGGCATTCATCAGCCACGTCCCTTCCCTCGTTCGTCGGAGGATTTGCGAACGAGTTGGCCCGTTTCTACTGAGAACGGTGCGGTTTGCGATGTGCGAGATCCGTTGAAGTCCCGGATTCTCGGAGGCTACCACCCTTGGCGTTCCTGTGGCATTTTGGATTGCCTTCGGGCATTGCAGCTTGATCTAGTTGACCTGCTCATCAGCGTCAGTGAGTTCTTGGAACTCGTGGAGATACGTAGGGCGGCATACTACAGGTATGAGATATTTTTATTGTTATTTACGACGATCGTGGATCGCCGAGTACCTGTAGGTGTGCACGCCCTTGTTTGCAGTACGGTCTTCTGGACCTTGGATGGCCTGATGGGACAATCTACCGAGCTTTTTGTGATTATTCTCTGTGTAAATTTGTAAGATTATTTGGTTTTTGTGATTTATCATTTATTAAGTTAAGTTTAACATTTAAGTTAGTTTGTTTGTGCTAGGTAGGAATAATATTAAGTTTCTCATTTATTTTCTCTTTCTTCCTTCTACCTATCTTAGTTTGTTAGGTTAGTTTTTCTGGCCAGTGATTTTGAAGGGTAGCTGCCTGAAATGTTGTGTTTAAAGTCTTCCTATTTTTTAGCCTAGGGATTAACTTAGTTGTAGGTGATCTTTTAAAAGATCTTAAGGTTGGTTTTCCCGCAATTTGTGTATTCATTAATTTTGTTTATTATCATTACCAACCATTACTTATATTTTTTTTTTTTTTTGTAAATAAATATTGTAACTTTTGTTGAGGTGTTTGTTCTTTTGTTCCCAAATTGCTGTGTTACATTTTTACTGACCGCAAATTTCTGAATAGAAAGAACCCTTGAAATTACGGCCGTAAATACGGCCTTAACACACACACACACACACACACACACATATATATATATATATATATATATATATATATATATACTGTATATATAATACAGTATATATATATATATATATATATATATATGTATGTATATATATATATATATATATATATATATATATATATATATTTCTGGCTCGATTTTGAAAAAAAAGTGATGTAATGCAAGTATTTCTGTCTGTTAAAAAAAAGAGAGAAAAAAAAGACAGGAAATGAAATTTAAATGTCATCCTTTTCACTTCATGATTAGTCTTGGTAAAACAGTAAGCTGATTCTGGTGGCGAGTTAAGTATCAAAAGTTTTTATTTCTAAAAAATGGACTTTAAAAATTTATAAGAATTACCAATATTTTCCGAACCGCTTGTTGGTATGAAATATAGCTTGGAAGTGGGTATATGTTTACACCGGTTTATCCTAAGAATGTATTGCATTGTGAATTTCCTTGTTAGTTGGAAGGTCTCGTTGCAAAAACGCAAATTTTCTTCTTGTGTTTGCCAACTCTGTTTTTTCCGTCTGTTTTGTTTAAAATGCAATATATATTATATATTAAATGCGTTTTTCTAGAAAATAAAATTATAAATGTTTTGATTCACTGAATGGTCTTACTATGGTTTTTTTTTTTTTAAAGTATATGAAATTCTTACGGAATTTTACGTTTAATAGCTATTTCTAAAGTTTTCATTTGTCCTCCTGCCTCATGGTTTCATGCTACAGTTGTATATATTACAACTCTTCTAAATAATGGACCCAAATTTAGTTTACTAACGTAAATATTAAGATGGACATTACTCGGCAAGTATAAAAAACTTGCAAAAACTCTAAAGGGATTCGATATTCAACATTATAATAGCAGATATGAAAATTGAGTCTTGAGACCAGAAAATTAAAAGCCTAATTAGTTGAATTTGGCTGGAAACTAACGCATGTTGATAAATTATTATTTTCAGCAATCTGTGCCATTCGAAACGTGAATTTTTCCTTTTCAGCAAAATACTTTTATTATGCTATAACTATGGTCATTGTGATAACACTTATCATTGTCTTAATCACTGTTATTCATATTAAGTACGTATTATTATTAACTTACCTTCTACTTCATAAATATCACCATCATCTACATTTATGATCACACCACTCTAATAAATTTACCAATGAGTACTCGATCGTTATAAAATGAAATTAACCCAAATCATAATGATGAATGTTGACAGATATGAATTCCAAAGGAGGTTGCTTTTGATAAGTTTGGTTATTGTGAATATATGAAAACGCGCAACGAGGACATAATGTGTTCATATTCTTAAATGATCTTTCAAGGGACTGTGTATGTGAAAGGAATTATCTTCATTGATCTTCAAAGGCCTGAGATTACAAATGCGAGCATACGGGAGTGATCTTCCAAAAACTGAAAGAAAAACTTAGCAAGGAATTGTTCTACGCAGATAAAAATAAGGATATTCATGCCATAACCAATTTAAGTTTTCCGAACATTTCTCCACTTAAGATTAAGCAAGAGAATGTTCGTTCAAACCATTATAAAAAAAATATTACATATATATAAAATGAGATTGTCTGAATTCCACAAGATCTGTCGAAAAGCACAAGACCATTCCATTTGGTGCAAATAAGAAGAAAAGAAACAATACTATTCGCAAGTAGGCAAATAATTCAATTTCAAACAAGTGGCTTACAAAAGGGGATAAATAGAACTGAACGGAAAGAGTGCAAAGAATCTAAAGCTTAATGTTGCAACACCGCAAAACCTCTCTAAAGTTTAAGTTTATTGTGGTCTTACTAGAGGGATTGTGGATGCTGCAGCAGCAGAAGTGGTCTGCACTCGCAATGGGGACTGCTAATCACCACTTGGGTTTACTGTTGAACTTATGCCGCAGTGGAATTATTATGCAAGACATTTGCTCTAGCTCAGAAAGTAACTAAAAAATATTCAAGAACAGGTAGCGGTTTCGTTCTGGGAGCTGTATTTCTCATTTGTTGTAACTTATGCACTTTACTACGGTATATTCAATTTTACGAGAGAGAGAGAGAGAGAGAGAGAGAGAGAGAGAGAGAGAGAGAGAGAGAGAGAGAGAGAGAGAGAGAGCGTGTAAATTGTATGTGCGTTTTAGAGAAAATATTTTTACAAAAGCATTAATCCCAAGAGAGAGAGAGAGAGAGAGAGAGAGAGAGAGAGAGAGAGAGAGAGAGAGAGAGAGAGAGAGAGAGAGAGAACACTATTTTCCAACAGAATGGTCTACTCTATCGAAACTAAGTGTTTCTCTATCATCCGGGTGTGGTTTGATTGGACTACATTATTTTGAAGAAGTGTTCCATGAATCTAGATTCACTTACCGCAAATGGACCTCATTTTATGCACCTCATAACAATCTCTGCCTGGACGTATACAGAGCACTTTAAGAATATAGCCTATCACTGTGGCGGCCCCATCCATTCTTATTCTTCTTCATCTTCCCGTTGATAATGGCGTTTTAGATAATGCAGCTGCGTTTTCCTTGTGCCGCTGTTTCAAAAGTTTTATCATGTACTTTTCGCAAATCCGTTCGATCTCCAATCAGCTTTTAAAATATCTTGTTCCTTATCACATATTTCTGATATTTTTACCGACAGAGCTACTTTTGTGAAAAAACACCAAATTAGGTTTGTTTGAAAGCTGTCTTCTAATTCCTTACCATCTGTGATTCAAAAATTCCCCTTATGAATCAAGGCACGACGATAACTATTTTTAGTTATCTGCACTGTCATTGTTTGACAAAGAAACCTTTAAAAAAGATAGATTTAAAAAGAGGAATAATAAGAAAATAGCGATGACTCAGAGGTCTCGACGATACTTAGGGATATTAGCTGCTAAGCTCTCGCGCCGGTAAGCACAAATGCAACGCCTTTAGTGGAAGGATATCGGGTGTTTGAATGCAGAATTCTCCAAAGTTTTATTAGCATCGCCATGTGTGATAATGCTGACACGATTTACGCCTCGCCACATATGGCCTTGTGCTAAGGAACGCTCCCACTATGGGGTCCACCAGCCAGTGTACTTGCACGCCACCATCCTCTTTTCTTCTTTCTTTTCCAATATAAGAAATGCAGACGAAGAAGAAAAATGCAAATGTCAATAAGAAAGAAGAGAGGTAGAGATCACGTCAGTACTCATGCCACTGATACTTAATGATTTCAATTTCAGTTTTGTAATGACGCTTTGCTCTAAGGGACGGAAACGTAAAGCGCTGGGTGCTTTTGAAAAGTGACGTAGTAGGATTTTTTTTTTTCAAAATTAAACTTAACGAAGGGGTAAACGTGAAAAAAAAGGATAAAGCATACCAAAACTCCACGACAGAAAGGGAGACTTCCTATACGCAAGGATCCCATCAGTACTTTCGTCAAGAATTTTAAAACTACGTTCAGAGCCTCTGCAGTTATACTTGCCTTTCAATTTCCAGAGAGCGAGGACGAAAACTTCATGGATATCTTTTAAATCTACAACACAAAATATTATGAACCATGACTCTTGATTATCTTCCCACTGTTAACAGTTGACTCCATTGATTTACTTAAAAGGATATTTGGATCATATGTGCCGTCTGTAGAAGCTCACACCAACGAGCTTGATAACATTTTCCTGTGCAACTTTTCAAAAGCAGTACGTTGGATAAAGTTATTTGAAAACTATCAAGTAAATATGAAATCAAAGACATGTATGAAGACTTCCTTTACCTCGTTATGTGACTGATTGTTTTTCAAATAATGACTATCCTTTTCAAGGACATTATTATCATATCCTTTAGTTCAGTTATTTTCTCTTGCCAACCTCTATCGAAATTTATAGTAAGAGAGAGAGAGAGAGAGAGAGAGAGAGAGAGAGAGAGAGAGAGAGAGAGAGAGAGAGAGAGAGAGAGAGAGAGAGGCCAAATACATAGATTATTTCAATTCTTCCAAAGGAGAAAATCCTACTTCAAAGAAAGAGAAACCACGTCAGTAAGAGACTGGGCGGCTGTTTTGGGACGGACTCTGGATACATTGATGACCAGATAATCAATACGAACGGGCAAATGAATGATATGACATATTGATGAATACCAACAAGCAAACTAATTTGAGCCACTACACTGTTCCTACGGGAGTTGCAACCAAAACACATCTATCATGATTTTAATAAGATGTAAAAATTCTTTACATATTTAATTTGACACAACCTGGGTTGCAATGATCACCTTTTAAATCCCTACCAATTTAATCTTATTGTATAGTCTAAAAATTCCCTTCACTGGGTTTATTGCATTTATATGCAGGTATGGAAAGGGCCAGATGTTGCACTATGAAATAAAAGTTAGAAGAGGTTAGACATCTAGAAGGATAAAAGGAAGTGGAAGCGGAGGTAAAGTAAAGCATCTAGAACAACACCAATTAGGAGCCGAGGGAACGCTGCAAAGACCATTAAGTAACAAGTTTGCAATTAGTTTGCAGTTATTGAGGGGTTTTGCTGTCGCGTTAAAGAAACCATTGTATATTGGTTGATTGGAGTCCATTATAACACAGGCTGACGCAGGTATTCAAGCTTGTGTCAAAATGGATTCCGAAAAAATTCAACTAGATATCATTACGTCAAAAGAGACGTAGGAAGACGGTGTTTTTGGGACCATTCAATTACGGACATTAAAACACAGATATTCGTTACTTTAGATTTAGCAAAAATACATTCAATTATTTATTGAGTTAACATACTATAAACATGAGACACATGGATGAGAAAAAGTATACCAGGTAAGTAAAATATACAGTAAATGTGGTTTATTGATTATTATATAGTGCCAAAAATTCTAATGAAATTCCCTAGCTAAGGCACAACAGGATTAACTGTCGGTAACCACTGGTTTTTACCTCGGACCATGTAAATTAGCTTAACCACAACGGCGACAATTTTGTGGGGGGTGACACCGAAATCGACTTCAGTAATTAGCTTGTCTGAGTAATAATAAGAGTTTTCTACATGAATGACTGCCCAAGCTATAACACCTGGTGTGGTTTTCTTGAGGTACATTACGTATGAGCCCAGTCTAATGCCTACAGTGAACCGCATGATGTGCATTGACAGTACTTCCTCTTATGGAGAAACTTCCCTTCATGAGTTCGCTGAGCAAAACAGTTCCCATAAAAATCTTTGTGAAACCGAGTTCTCTTCTGTATTAAAACTCAGGATTGCAACAAGTCTGCCCAGACTAAACTCGATTATCTTTGAAAGATTTAATTTTACCGTGTTAACATAATACCTTTTTAATTCTTCTTTTTGAGGGCTGAAATATAAATCCTTCACCATGTTTGTACATAGAACACTTTATCTTTACTCCTATTTGTTTTTTGGCGAGAAAGATAGAATATAGGCAGCTGTTTTTTTTTTTTTTTTTTTTTTAGTAAAAGGTAACAGTTGCGTTAAAAGTAATGAGGGAAAAAGAGAGAAGGAAGAGCACAAGCAGGATAATACCAGGCAGGCCCAGCTGCTAGTTTTGGAGCTACCAAATGCATTCGTTTTGCTGTACCTTTTGTGATACTAGCAAGTTACCAAACCTGCTTCTTTGGCCTCCTTAGTGTGAAAGGATTATTTTTTTTCTTTTTTTTTTAATGGTCAAAGACCATTGTTTGGCTGGTCACCCAAGGCTTCCGTTTTACTGAAAACAAAAGCCTTTGTTTTATTTTGTCCTTGATGTAATAATCCATATAGGCTACGTGAATGTAAAGGCATAAATACCAGCAACACTTCTTTTTTTTCTAACAGGAAAACAAATATTTGCTATGAGGTATATCAGAAAGTTATGCTAACTAACATCTCAATTAAGGCAGGGTAGATATTTCACTCTTCACTTTTAAAAAAATGCACATGATATAGAATTTTTCAGATACTTATCAATTCCTAGTAAATTCAATATAACGAAATACTGTAATAAGAAAATAATCAATAATAAAGAATATAATAAAGCAAAATTACCAGTCTTCAAAATTGCTTAGTATGTCCTAAATTATGACTAATTTTGCAAACATTATTGATGAGCTTTGATAAACATATAATGTGTTCGAGAAGATATTTCTCGTTTGAATTCTATTGATTTTATGATACCACAATTCAAAAAGGTAATGGCTAATTATTATTTTCTTTATCCTAAACAACTTTCAAGATTTGCTGCGCAATGTTTGCTGAACTTAACGAGTCACAAACTTGAACTATTGTT
>NC_090725.1:138067995-138097995 GCF_036898095.1 Palaemon carinicauda | reverse complement strand
AGGACGATGGAAATACAAGGAGCAGACGTGCCCGTTCCGGAAAAATGATCTCAACGTAACCAAATACGGCAGAAGTAATTATGAAAAATGGCTGGTTTTATCGCTTGCATAGCTTATATACGGCGTTGTTACCGTCTCATTTTTCCCCGAAGTGCTTATTTATAGGATTACTTATTTATCCATGAGGTCAAATGAGCTATATGCCAGGTACGTTTGTCTTTTGTATAGGTGCAGCGAAACGTAGGCTACGCTATTTCTCACAAGACACTGCCATTGATTTTGCTTTTCTTCTTTCGCGTTAAGGATGATTCATAAACAAAAGAAAACCACATATCGAAACGAAAGTCATCATAAAACAATATCTAGATAAACAATTCTAGGTGTTTTTTTTTTCCTTTTTTCTTTTTTACCCGAGACGTCACTAAAGAAATAAAAACGTATATTTGTAGTAGTAAGACCCATTTGGTTTAGGAAAAGCCTGCAAAAATATACCGAAGAAAGAGTTAGGGCCCAAGTATTTAGAACACAGCTCTATCCAGATTTTTGAGGACGGAATTTTGATGAAATATTCTTTTTATATACAAACCTACACAAATGCAGTAATGCACTCTAACCGCGAAGCTAAAAGTTCGTAATATGGTTCAGTGTTTTTGAGACTGAATATTTAACGTTTATAAGACATATCTATAAACATTAACATTTAAATTATGTAAATAAAGAAAAGGGCGAAACGGGTAAATGTAAAGTTCCTCAGTTAATAGCTAACATAAGAAAAAGTCATTCAAAGGTGAGAGACATTTATTCACAAGCTTTCTTGTATGCACACAAAAAGGCTAAACATTGTTTATTCCCACATTACCGGGAGCAGTAACAATAAGAAATATTGAAATTCGTTTTGAAATTGACAAGGTAAATTGCAAAAAATAATATGAGAGAGAGAGAGAGAGAGAGAGAGAGAGAGAGAGAGAGAGAGAGAGAGAGAGAGAGAGAGAGAGAGAGAGCTATCTTACCTTATAAGATTACAAAGCATTCATGAACAAACGTCCTCTCGGATACAAAATCTCTACTTAATTTGTAACGCTTGAAATTAGCTGATAATTTTGTTGTTTTGAGTAAAACTATGTTTGGATTTTTTCTTTACCATAACTATGCAATAAGATCACCACTGTGGACGCACGTCAATAGTTTACCCTCCTGTGAGAAGTGACTACTCCAAGTACTGAAACTATCAACAAACAGCATTATGCATTACTAAACCAAAACAGTTTTCGAGACTATAGAGTGTTATGCAAATAAATTTTATGTGAGCGTGCACATAACACACACACACGCACACACACATACACACACACACACACACACACATATATATATATATATATATATATATATATATGTGTGTGTATATATACATACACACACATATATATATATATATATATATATATATATATATATATATATATGTGTGTGTATATATACATACACACACATATATATATATATATATATATATATATATATATATATATATGTACATATATATATATATATATATATATATATATATATATATATATATATAAATATATATATATGTATATATACATACATATATATATGTATATATATACATATATATATGTATATATACATATATATATATATATATACATATATCTATATATATACATATATATACATATATATATGTATATATACATACATATATATATATATATATATATATATATATATATATATATATACATATATATTTTATAAAACATATTGTTCGTATGCTGCTTCAAAAACTATATGTCGAACATTGTTAGCATTGTTGTTAATAAACGATGTTTTTATACAAAACATGAATAACTTGGCCATAGTATTCGAGGGACTTTTCTCTAACTTTCCAAGACACTTTTGAAAATGAACCTATATAATGATCAACATATAATGGGCCATTTTTAATTTGATTAAAACGTGACTTCTGATAGAGGCGGCCATCTTCCAATCATTATTTTTTGCTCACTGAGATAGTTGCAGAAATTTACATTTATTTCACAGTTATTCTAAGTTGACTTCCAATCCTTCTGAAAAGCATCAAGTGGGCGAGAAAAATCCCGGACGTAAAGCACTATTTATTTACATAACACAGAGGGCGGAACTACTCTCCTCTCAGGGAGCCGGGTAGGGCTGAACAGTTGAACTAATGCTAGCCCTACAATCCTTCTACATCCCAGTGATGCTGTTTTGTGGTTATTGTATCAAAACGTGGTCAAATGCTGATATTTGGCATCGTTCTGTGGTCACGTACAAATAAATATAGATTAGGATTTCTAGATTTAATCTTTGAACAATAAGATTATAAATATGTATCAAAATTCAGAATCAAATACCCTTCTCCTGCTAACCGTCAACTCCGAAGGAAAAAAATGTGTCGCTTGAAAACATAACAAATTGCCTGCCGAAATTCTTTGCAGCTACAATGGCAACACTGTATTTATCCATACCGAGTGTGGTCAAGGCGTTAACGCTGCTACAGCCCGGCTGGCTGCACCTGGCCAGGCCTGGTTAGTGCTACACTAATTCTGGATAAGGTGTTTTACCCTGTAATCAATTTATCCAATCTACTAGTATTTTGTGTAAGCATATATCAGATTTTTTTTTTCAAATACTAAATGGAATGTAAAAGTATCATCATCATCATCTCCTACGCCTATTGACGCAAAGGGCCTCGGTTAGATTTAGCCAGTCGTCTCTATCTTGAGCTTATAATTCAATACTTCTACATTCATCATCTACTTCGCGTTTCATAGTCCTCAGCCATGTAAGCCTGGGTCTTTTAACTCTTCCAGTCCCTTGTGGAGGCTAGCTGAACGTTTGGTGAACTAATCTCTCTTGGGGAGTGCGAAGAGCATGCCCAGACCATCTCCATCTACCCCTCATCATGATCTCATCCACAAATGGCACTTGAGTCATCTCTCATATTGTTTCCTTTCTAATCCTGTCTGCCATATAACTCCCAATATCCTTCTGAGGGCTTTGTTCTCAAATCTACGAAATCTATTGTAAATAAAAAAAAGAATAAAATATAAAACAAAAAATCTGTTGGAGATTGTTTCATTGTCATACCATGCCACATGTCCATAGAGTAACACCGATCTCATTAAACTGATATAGTCTGATTTTTATATGTAATTTCAGGCGATTTGATTTACAAATTTTACTTAACCTAGCCATTATCTGATTTAATTTTTCAATCTTTCTCTAAACTCTGATTCTAAAAACCCTGTATTGGAAATCATAGTTCCTAAATACTTGAATGACTCTAACTCATTAATCCTTTCTCCTTCCAATGACATTTCCTCTTCCATTTCATACTCCATTCTCATCATCTCTGTCTTTCTTCTATTTTTCTTGAGCCCAACCTTGTGTGATATTTCAAGCATTCTGGTAAGCAAGCATTGCAAATCCTGTGGTGTTCTGCTAACAATGACAGCATCATCAGCATACTGTAGGTCTGCTAAATTCCTATCATCAATCCAGTTCAATCCTTCTCCACCATCTCTGATTGTTCTACGCATTACAAAATACATGAGGAAGATAAACAACATAGGTGCCAACATATTCCCTTGGGGTACTCTGCTGTTCACTGGAAACTCATTTGATAAAAGTCCATAAACATTAACTTTGCATTTGCTATGCTTATGAACACACTTAATAAAATTTTCATATTTGAGAGGTATTCCATAATAACGCAGGACTTTCCACAAAATTAGCCCGTGCACACTATCAAAGGCTTTTTTTATAGTCCACAAATGCCATCAAAAGGGGATATTTATCTTCTACGCATTGCTATACAACATGTCTCAAAATTTGGTCAGTGAAACTTCTACCTTTTAGAAATTCTGGCTGTTCATCTCTCAGCTTTTCATCAATTTTTCTCTTGAGTCTCTTTAGAAGAAGCATACTGTACCAACCGTGTGCCACACGATCGTACATAGTAACAACATTTTGCTTTTTTATATATGTTGTATCTTCGCTCTCCCCTCGCACTGACAGCGACCTGTATCAACCTGTCTGTTTTTCTTATCGTAACTGTTAACAGAACCGGTTGCCGATTGGACATGAAATAGCCTGTTGTATATTTTGTGACCTTTTGCCCAGACTTGATGTATATATAAACTGGATGTTCTGTAATAAACTCACTCAGTTGCTTTCATCCCGCTTTTGAGTCACAACCTCTCCTAGCTCGCCACATTGGTGACCCCGGAGTGACGACTTCTACAACCACTCAATGCCGCCCATCGGCCGCAGTTTTGCTACTATCACTCTAGATTCGGGGCTCCCGCGAAGAAATGTACAGTATATCATTTTTAGGCACCAATGTGGCGAGCTGAGAGAGGTTGTGACTCAAAAGCGGGATGAAAGCAACTGAGTGAGTTTATTACAGAACATCCAGTTTACATATACATCAAATCTGGACAAGAAGGTCACAAAATATACAACAGGCTGTTTCATGTCCAACTGGCAACCGGTTCTGTTAACAGTTACGATAAGAACAGACAGGTTGATACAGGTCGCTGTCAGTACGAGGGGAGAGCGAAGATACAAAGGATAATATATACAAAAAAGAAAAATGTCGTTATTATGCACGATCGTGTGACACACGGTTGGTACAATACTATATATTTTCACAACAACTGACCTACGTGTTATGCTTCTGTGATTATTGCAATCAGTCAGGTCTTTTTTTTTTTTTTTTGCCATTTTCACCAACACTCCTAACTCCCTATCATCAGGTTTTACTTTGCTTGCCACATTCTACAAAATAATCTTGTAAGTAGTCTGGGAGTCACTTCATTTTCGGCCAGTATCATCTCGGCAGTTATTCCATCGTATTCCAGGGCTTTCCATCTCTTTAGTTTTTCTAGGATAGCTTCGACTTCAAATACACTGAGTTCATTCATGGGAACATCAAGGTCTTCATCAGCTTCAGGTATATCAATCAAATTATTCCCTTCATATCTCCTAATCATAATCTCACTAAAGTGTTCCATCTAACGTTGTCTTTCTTCATCTTCTGTTGCTATAACAGAGTCCTCTCTCTTTGTGATGGGTATATGGTTCTTCTTCTTAGCCCCAGTCGAGATTTCATGAATAATTCTATGAGAAATTCTTACACCATAGCCACTTCCTGAATTCATAGCTTTGTCAGCCTCATCTGCTTTACTGTCTAGATATTCTCTTCAGTCATCCCTGGCTTTTCTTTTGACCTCGCAATCAATTTATTTGTATAAAATGGATATTATGGATTATTCAATCATCTGCCTAGGGAGGTCTGCAGCCCACCAGCCGTTATGGTATGGACTAGCCGCCACTGGCGATGGGTATAGTTATTACTATACCTGAGTGAATAAATATGAACTTAATTACTTCTGGAAACAAAAAAGTTTTTAGTGTCATGAAGCGTCATTTCAAGCACGAACAAAATTTTACTCGACCACCAATTCAATAATGTTTTCTTGAAACTCTTCAAGTAAATAGTAAAGTAAAAAACAAGAATTTTTTCCCCAACTTAATCAAGTTAAAAGCACACCACTCGAAAATTGTTCTATTTTAAAGTTTCCCTATAATCTGAGCAAAGATTATGAAATCAAAAGCCAAACTGAATGATCAAACTCCTACACCTAAAAAATATGGGCTATATTTACCTTATAATTCTAATAAATCTGCAGTTTTCTTGATCGATTAGCATTTTTGGTATTTGCCATTTGCAGATTTGTTAACATCAAATAATTATGCTGAATTTTCCATCCTACTTAGTTACGATCTACACTTAATTCATTTACTATACGTAGCCACTTATCATTCTGCGGTACACCAACTATGCAGGGAACTTCGCGAGGTTAAATTGGTTGCCAAAACATACGCTAATATGAAATATTATCATAGTTCTGTTAACACCCACCAGAGTCCCCTGAGATTAAGAAAATGTGTACCTAACTATTCATGAGTTTCCATCAAAATTTAATTAAATTATAACTTGCTTTCACTATTATGTTTGCTATTGCATATTAAAATGAGAGAGAGAGAGAGAGAGAGAGAGAGAGAGAGAGAGAGAGAGAGAGAGAGAGAGAGAGAGAGAGAGAGAGAGAGAGAGTATGAAAAGCAAGGAAAACAAGATACGCAAAATGCACTCAGATAAAAAAAGATAAATAATCCATGTAAGAGCGTTAAAGGTTATCGACGCTATGAACTTGAAGGCGTTTCAGGCTCCTCTGTTCTGCCCTTTCCCACATACGTACGTACGTCTGTTTATTTTGCACCCCAGGAAGCCACAGCGCAGGGGTGTGTTGTGCAAGTTTACGTTACCACACACCGCGTTGACAGAGGTCACGTGAGGTCACTTTCTGACAAGATGGGCCCCGATAAAGGTCTCCTGATTGCTGCGTTCAGTTCATAGGACTTGCTGGGTTCTTAAATGTATTCTTTCGAAATACGATTTTGATAACAGGTTATTGTTATTGATGGTTCCACTCTCCTTTTCTTCCTCATCTAATCGATGGGTGTAATGGGTATCACGCTGGATGTTGGATCTACGATAACAAATAGACATCATCCCCTGCAATTAGGAGTATTGTAGCCAGGAGAAGACATATGAGATAACGGAATCTCGATATTGTGTTGAAAGAAACACACGCGCACATACAGTAAACTTACACTTTTACAAACTTTTAGTCTACACACGAAGAGAGACATTACGGAAGAAAATTATATTAATGATAACCCAATGCATGTCTATTTTTACACGTGTCAACCAGTGAACTTATAATTAGATTACTTCTTCATAGTCTGTTTACTGAAAAATGTATATATTACTTGAGCAAACACACATGTTCTTCAGTTATTAATAATGACAATAGTGGTGTTAATCATGATGAGGACGAAAGTTAAAGTCAAGAGCGTGGAATTGCATTGTTATTCATCAAAATTTTATTCTTATTCTTTTCCCAATTTCGACTTTGAATAACCTTGAAAAATTTGAAAAAGCTAGACATCGAAGAAAGCAATAGATTAAGGTCGTAATGGAAGAATAGATTTAAAAAAAAAAGGGTGCATATATCTCAGCAGTACATCGGCATATTTTATTTCAGCTAAGTTTTAGTACACCGTTATCAGATGATTTACTTTACATGTGCCTAATAATCAAATTATTATATGAAAAATATCCAAAGGATATAAGATTAGCAATAATGCACAAACCTGATTTTATTCGATCTCAGTAAATACAGAGAATATTTGAAGTTATCTAGTTGTTGTGATTATCATAAGTATTATTAACATTATTTCTATTATTCTTGAACTTTACCTAAGAAATAGGTGAACCAAGGCCTCGAACACTCAAAATTATCTCTAGAGAAAACTGGACATGACGTAGATCATGTTTTTGATCTCCCAATAGCACAGTAATTTTTGTATCAACCATGCTTGAACGGAGATGATAGATGCATATTCTGACATGCTTGGTCAAGACATAATGGTCCTTTAAACTTTTCTTTCTTTAAGTGGGTCTCCAAAAGAGATTCTTCTCCATCTGCCACTCGACATTCTCCATTTGTTCCTTTCACGCCTCTCATCACATTCGAACATGCATGTTCCATTAATCAAACTAGTCGCCTACCATTAATTGGTTGCCTCCATTTTCATTAAGGAGCCAAAGTGTTAGCACGTTATCAATCTTCCAATGGAGGCGAAGATTGATGTTCTTGATTTACTCAAAACTTCATAGTATTCGTCGCATGTCGCATTGGTTAATTTGTCTACTTATTTGTTTATTCTTATTACTATTATTGATCATAACAAAACTGCTCCTTGATCACATAATTTTAGATCTGAAAGTTAACAGGTCGAGAAGTTTCATTCCTATTGTGCACATGACTCAATCATGATACTGATCTCCATATTTCATTCCCCCCCCCCCCTCTCTCTCTCTCTCTTTCTCTCTCTCTCTCTCTCTCTCTCTCTCTCTCTCTCTCTCTCTCTCTCTCTCTCTCTCTCTCTCTCTCTCTCTCATCGTTAATTAATTTATGTAACTTGCAATTTATTTAAGCGAAATGGACATGTTAAAAAAAAAGAAAATTCCACTTGGGTTCCTGTCTAACATTACAGAATATTACAATATGAAGCCAAAAAAGGAGAATGCATGTTTCCTTCCATACTATTAAGGGTACAAGCGCACGCATATAAGAGTACAATTTTGAGCAAAAAAAAAAAAAAAATGGTGTTTGTCCCTCGAGATGACCAACGGTATTCTTCTTCATATAAGCAGGAACTACATAACCCACAAAAACTAATTAATCTCGCAAACGTAAGAGACATTCGGACCTTGCACGAAGAACTGACAAAATCAATTGTCAGGATTTATTTGGGAGTTAACTAATTCATTATGAATCGCCCGGCAGCTGTTTCTAAAAAAAAATGCCGTGAAAGTAATGGGCACAGACAATGGTCATTAGGTGTGCTAATTATCTGAAATTGCCGGAGCTTATAATAGATGCGAGGTCGATGGTGTTGTGTCTCCGAGTAGGCTTGACGCCCGAGAAAGAATCCAATAGGAAATAAAAGAAGATAATATTGTTTTCGCCTCCATTTGTTATAAGCTCAGAGGATTTCTGGTTTCCGTTACGAAACAGTTTACCGATTAGAGGACTAGTAGGAAGAGCATATGGTTTTGGTTTCAAAGATACCTTTTGTATCTTGAGTTTTGCTTCCATAGAAAAATGAAAATTCGTTGTCAGGAATAATATACATAATCATCCACCGTTAAAAAAAAAATCAAGAGAAGGATCACGCTAAATTTTCCAATATTCGTGTTCAATAACCCTAAGGTGAAAGATGCAGCGACAAAATTACCTTAGTATTGGAAGTATGAATTAAAACCACAATACTCTCCTAATCCAAAATGGGAAAAAAAAAATGAAGTGTCCCGTGAGAAGGAATGAGAGTATTTCGTTACCAGAAGGAATGAAACTGTGATCATAAGTCTCCAAATACTGTAAGAAAGTAATGACACAAAATATTTTGTTTTTCTTGCGCAACAACTAATTATATTTAATTCTTATGACAAGACTCCTATGTGGGTCATGATAAATGACCATATATATGTGTATATTTAATACTTTTTTGGTAGATTGTACGCACAGAGTATCAAATTCACCAACAACTTTAACAGAAAGTTAGTTTTTTAATATAATCGCTAGTCGTGTGAATGAATGATAGGATAATTAGTTTCTTTTCTAAATATCCAAGAGTTTAAAATATTCCAGCGTGATATGGGATATTCATCTTGTGTAAAAGTTTCATTGCAAATCCTCACAGTCAACAATCTACCAGGTATCACAATTATGCGTTTAGTCATCGAAAAAATATTGGTTTTCCTGAAACTAACCAAATCGTTCTCTCGTCTTGCTTGTGCAGGGAGTAGTGACCTCCACACATCCATACACACACACACACTCATATATATATATATATATATATATATATATATATATATATATATATATATATATATATATATATATATATATACAGTATATATATTTATATACATATATATCTACACGTCCATATATATATATATATATATATATATATATATATATATATATATATATATATATATATCAGTATGTTTATATTTAAAAAAAATATTGTGTTGACCATGATGTTTTCAATTTTACTTAAGATTTATATTGTTTTCAACAGTTTTAAGAAGAAACAACCTGGTTAAAATATTATTTGCCAAGTTCCAAACAATTCATCCTTTACCCTGATTCGTGACTTGGATTCACTAATGATGCCAGTTTTTCAACATTCCCGAAGAAAAGGAAAAGAAAAAATGGGAGGAAAAATGAGGAGCGGAAACAAAACAACGATTTCTTTTGTGATCAGATTTATATTATATATAAATTTTTAAAGTTCCAATTCTATTAATCAATTCTTAAACCTCTAGAATTATGGGTAATGTATTTTGAGTAAAACATATTACCATACAGCTTAGTAAAAAAAGAAAACCATTTTCAAACTCCTACAAACATATATATTATTCTCATTGTTTGTTGATAGACAAAAAATGCAAAACATGATATATATACCAAGCACTATATTTCTCGTGAATATTTTTTGGTATTTTTTGCCATTAATAAAGAGAGAAGGAGCACTCTAAGAAATGTAAGAAGCTATAGAAGTGCAGATAGTGATAATCACCACCAGCTCCTTATTGCTACACTGAAATTAAAACTGAAAGCACCAAACAAAAAGGTAAATAGAATACCTAGGTTTGATACAACTAAAATTTTAGAAGAAGAGCACAGAGAAACATTTGCAATTGAATGTAGGAACCAATTTGCAGTCTTAGATACTTTAAGAGACGAAGAGCAGACAATTAATGAAGAATGGTGTGATATTAAGAACATATATCAGTCAGTTGGTAGTGAAGTCTTAGGACACGCAGTTACAAGGAGAAATTAATGTATGAATGAGTTGAAGTTTTCTGGCATCCTAACATCGAAGGTCATTGATGCCAAGTTACAAGGAGAAAGCCATGGATATCAAATGATTCTTGGGATACTATCGAAAGGAGACACAGCCAGAAATTGATTGTTGAAAGTTTTAGAGGAAGTAATGAAACTTACAAGGTAGAGCATGCTAAGTATTCCAGTATTGATAGTGAGGTCAAAAGAAAAGCCAGGAAGGACTGGAGAGAATATTTAAACACTAAAACAAATGAGACTGACTAAGCTATGAATTCAGGGAGCGATTATGGTATAAGAATCGCTCAAAGTATTATTAATGAAATTTCGACCAAGGCAAAGAAGAAGTATATACCCATGGATCTGTTGTAACAGCAGAAGATGAACAAAGACAACGTTGGATGGAACTCTTTAGGGAGGTTATGAATAGGAGATACGAAGGGAATAATTTCATTGCTATACCTGAAGCTGATGAAGACCTTGATGTGCCCATGAATGAATTCAGTGTTTGAAGTCGAAGCTATCATTAAAAAACTCACGATATGGAAATCCCCGGGATAGGATGGAATAACTGCCGAGATGATAAAGGCTGAAAATGAAGTGACTCCCAGAATACTTACAAGATTATTTTTCAGAATATGGCATGAAGAGGCAAAACCTGATGAATAGACTTAGGAGTGTTGGTGAAAATGGCAAAAAAGAAAGACCTGACTGATTGCAATAATTAGAGACGCATAACACTTACGTCAGTTATGAAAATATATTGTATGCTTATTCTAAAGAGACTGGAGAGCAGGTTGGACAGGGCACAAGCCACCCGTTGAGATACTACTGCTAGAGAGTTATTGGGTCCTTTGACTGGCCAGTCAGTACTACATGGGATACTTCTCTCTGGTTACGGCTCATTTTCCCTTTGTCTACACATACACCGAATAATCTGGCCTACTATTTACATATTGTCCTCTGTCCTCTTACGCCTGACAACACTGAGATTACCAAACAATTCCTACGGTAAGCAGCTCTTCTAGGAGAAGGACACTCTAAAATCAAACCATTGTTCTCGGGTCTTGGGTAGTGCCAGAGCCTCTACCACGTGGTCTTCCACTGTCTTTTGGATTAGAGTTCTCTTGCTTGAGGGTACACTCGGGCACACTATTCTATCTTATTTCTCTTCCACTAGTTTCTTTTTCAAAGTTTTTTTTTAGTTATATATGAAATAGATGTTCTTAAAATATTTTATTTGTTAATTACTTTTTCTTGTAGTTTCCTTATTCCATTTCCTCACTGGGCTATTTTCCCTGTTGGAGCCCTTGGGCTTATAGCAGAGGTAGAAGTTGCACTGACCAAATTTTTATTTTGAGACATGTTGTACAGCAATGCGTAGAAAATAAAAATCCCCCTTTGATGGCATTTGTGAACTATGTAAAAGCCTTTGATAGTGTGCACCAGCCAGTTTTTTTTTTTTATTTATTTTTTGGAGAGTTGCATTTTTATGGAATTCCTCTTAAATACGTGGATTTGATCAAGTCTGTTCATGAGCATAGTAAGTGCAAAGTTAATGTTAATGGGGTCTTATCAAATGAATTTCCAGTGAAATGTGGAGTACTTCAAAGGAATATGTTGTCACCTATGTTGTTAAATCCTCATCATGGATTTTGTAATACGTAGAACTGCCGGAGATGATGGAGAAGGATTGGACTGAATTGGTGATAGGAAATTAGCACACCTAGAGTATGTTGATGATGCTTTCCTTGTTAGCAGAACACCACAGGATTTGCAATGCTTGTTTACCAGAATGCTTGAAATATCACACGAGATGATGAGAATGGATTATTTAATGGTAGATGAAATATCATTGGAAGGAAAAAGGATTAATGAGGTAGAATCATTTAAGTATTGAGGAACTATGATCTCCAATACAGGGTTTTTAGAATTAGAGTTTATTGAAAGATTGAAAAAAAGCAAATCAGAATTCATAAAAATGAAGGATATCCTTGTAAGCATAAAATAGAAGCACAAGGTAATTCTCTGAAGCAAAAGGTAGAAGTATAAGCAAATCTTTCTTTCCATATTCATAATGATTACCTTTTACTTGCGAGGATATCCTCCAAGCAGAAGTAAAAGGTTGACTTGTGTTTCGGTAGCGCTTAGTTACATGTTGGAACTTGTAAGATTTCATTTGTGCTGTCAAGATAAGAAAGAGTTTAGTATTTATAATATGTACCTAATGCCCTGTTTTTACTTGTATTTAATTAAGTTTACGCATCAGAAAGAACAGACGCCGCCGCCCCTTCCACAAAGCCTCGCTGGCGACATCTATCCCCCACCCCTTGCATTAGAAGTTCTTTGACCTCTTTTTAGCTCCCACACCCCTTGCATTAGAAGTTCTTTGACCTCTTTTTAGCACCCACACCCCTTGCATTAGAAGTTCTTTGACCTCTTTTTAGCTTCCCCACCCCTTGCAATAGAAATTCTTTGACCTCTTTTTAGCTCCCACACCCCTTGCATTAGAAGTTCTTTGACCTCTTTTTAGCTCCCCCACCCCTTGCATTAGAAGTTCTTTGACCTCTTTAGCTCCCACACCCCTTGCATTAGAAGTTCTTTGACCTCTTTTTAACTTCCCAACCCCTTGCATTAGAAGTTCTTTGACCTCTTTTTAGCTCCCCCACCCCTTGCATTAGAAGTTCTTTGACCTCTTTTTAGCTCCCACACCTCTTGCATTAGAAGTTCTTTGACCTCTTTTTAGCTCCCACACCCCTTGCATTAGAAGTTCTTTAACCTCTTTTTAGCTCCCCCACCCCTTGCATTAGAAGTTCTTTGACCTCTTTTTAGCTCCCACACCCCTTGCATTAGAAGTTCTTTGACCTCTTTTTAGCTCCCACACCCCTTGCATTAGAAGTTCTTTGACCTCTTTTTAGCTCCCACACCCCTTGCATTAGAAGTTCTTTGACCTCTTTTTAGCTCCCCCACCCCTTGCATTAGAAGTTCTTTGACCTCTTTTTGGCTCCCCCACCCCATGCATTAGAAGTTCTTTGACCTCTTTTTAGCTCCCACAGCCCTTGCATTAGAAGTTCTTTGACCTCTTTTTAGCTCCCCCACCCCTTGCATTAGAAGTCTTTGACCTTTTTTTAGCTCCCACACCCCTTGCATTATAAGTTCTTTAACCTCTTTTTAGCTCCCACACCCCTTGCATTAGAAGTTCTTTGACCTCTTTTTAGCTCCCACACCCCTTGCATTAGAAGTTCTTTGACCTCTTTTTAGCTCCCACACCCCTTGCATTAAAAGTTCTTTGACCTCTTTTTAGCTCCCCCACCCCTTGCAATAGAAGTTCTTTGACCTCTTTTTAGCTCCCACACCCCTTGCATTAGAAGTTCTTTGTCCTCTTTTTAGCTCCCACACCCCTTGCTTTAGAAGTTCTTTGACCTCTTTTTAGCTCCCCCCACCCCTTGCATTAGAAGTTTTTTTACCTCTTTTTAGCTCCCCCACCCCTTGCATTAGAAGTCTTTGACCTCTTTTTAGCTCCCACACCCCTTGCATTAGAAGTTCTTTGACCTCTTTTTAGCTCCCACACCCCTTGCATTAGAAGTTCTTTGACCTCTTTTTAGCTCCCACACCACTTGCATTAGAAGTTCTTTGACCTCTTTTTAGCTCCCACACCCCTTGCATTAGATGATCTTTGACCTATTTTTAGCTCCCACAGCCCTTGCATTAGAAGTTCTTTGACCTCTTTTTAGCTCCCACACCTCTAACATTAGAGGTTCTTTGACCTCTTTACAGCTCCCACACCTCTAGGATTAGAAGTTCTTTGACCTCTTTTTAGCTCCCACACCTCTAACATTAGAAGTTCTTTGACCTCTTTTTACCTCCCACACCTCTAGCATTAGAAGTTCTTTGACTTCTTTTTAGCTCCCACACCTCTAGCATTAGAAGTTCTTTGACCTCTTTTTAGCTCCCACACCTCTAGCATTAGAAGTTCTTTGACCTCTTTTTAGCTCCCACACCTCTAGCATTAGAAGTTCTTTGACTTCTTTTTAGCTCCCACACCTCTAGCATTAGAAGTTCTTTGACCTCTTTTCAGCTTCCTTACCTCAAGCATTAGACGTTCTTTGACCTCTCTTTATAGCTCCCACACATCTAACATTAGAAGTTCTTTGACCTTTCTCTTTAGCTCCCACACTTCCAGCATTAGAAGTTCTTTTACATATATTTCTAGGTTCCATACTTTTAGCATTAGAGGGTCTTCGATCTATATTTTGAGGTGCCTTACTTCTAACATTAGAGGCTCTCTATTTATAGGTGTCTTACCTCTGGCATTAGAGGCTCCTCTTCGCTGTCCTCTCCTGTCTTCTAGTTTTCAAGATCTTCTTTCATTAGATTATCTGTTTCTTTCGAGATTTCATTGTCTCTTTTCCTTAGTTCGTCAGTGTCCTTCTAGATTTCAAAAGAGATTTCAGTGCCGCGAGTCCTCACTTCGTAAGATTCCTCAGGGAAATCGAAGGCATTTATTCTTTACCTATCTGGGCAATGAGTAAAGAGATGAATACTATCGATTTCTCCGCATACACTATCATGCCAAAGTAAATGACGAGCAACATGATATATTTACCAATGTCGTCTGGATATGTCCTTACTTCAATGGCGAATTTTGGGACAATCCTGTCGAAGAACTACACGTCACTCACCGTTCAGTTGAACCATTCTGCCTCCATCCTCATTCCCTGCAATCCGTTTTTGCACTGATACAAAGCCTCGTACTTTTTCTAAGAGTCTCCTTTAATAAGACATCGTCGCAAAAGCCCAAGCAAAGGATCCTTCAAGGCGCATACATTATGATCTTCAAAGCTCAGCTGCCACCGGAAGATCCCGTGTCTTTCTATAGGTCGGGCGATATAAAACGAACGATCGGCAACTTCGGCAGCAGCCAAAACCATCTGTAGTTGATGGTGTTCCGAAGACGTAACACAATTCTTACCGGCAGCTTCCTATTCCGCCAGAACGCGATCTCTGTGAGTTAAGTGAAATCCTTCTCCCAGTCATCAACTCATTTCCTCTTACTCCTATTGACGCGCAATTCCTTGGTTAGATTTCGCCAGCTACATACAGATCATGTGAGGTGTTGCAGGCTACATTTGAAAAAATGAAGATCAGGTCTTCAGAAGTCATTTGAAGCTCGGGGAGGAGTTGTTCAGGACTGCTCCTGAAAATTTCAGTTCTGGAGTCATTCAGAAATTCATGTCAAGTATACGGCTATGTCCTTTGAAGACTTTTGGAAATTCGGGAAAGTTTTCATCCGAAACCGTTCCGAGATTCCGTTCTGGAGGCATTCAGAATTCCATGCTAAATCTATGGCTATTTTTTCTGAAGCCATTTGGAAATCCGGGAAAGTTTTCTTCCGATACCGTTCTGAGATTCCGTTCTGGGGGCATTCAGAATACCATGCTAAGTCTATGGCTATTTCTTCTGAAGCCATTTGAAAATCCGAGATTTTCTTCCGAATTCTTTTAGGACTCGCGAAAAATTCCATTCTTGTTTTATAACAACAACAACAACAGCAATAATAATAATGGTAATGAAATAATAATAATAATAATAATAATAATAATAATAATAATAATAATAATAATAATAATAATAATAAACTACGTGATTTGATTTATGGATTTGAGTTGGAAAGGTTTGAAGGCGCTAAACGCTCAACTTTGCAAGCCGAATTGAAATAGTTGATTTCAGCTAAATCGTTTTAGGTTTGGGATTTAGAACAATCTATTTCTGGTACGAATCGATATATATATATATATATATATATATATATATATATATATATTTATATATATATATATATATATACTGTATATATATATATATATATATATACATATATATATATATACTGTATATATATACATATATATAGTTTATATATGTGTATATACATGCCTGTATATAAGCTTTTGCAGTATATGAATATTCTGTTTATATATGTATATTTATACGATGTATATATATACAGTACATATATATATATATATATATATATATATATATATATATATATACATATATATAATATATACTTACATATACATATATAATATATATACATACATATACATACATATATATATATATATATATATATATATATATATATATATATATATATAAACTATATTTATATATTACATGAATACAGTATATTTGCATGTACTGTACACACACACATACATACATACATACATACATACATATATACTGTTTGTACATACATACATCCCTAAATACAGCAGCCTTCGTAGTCTCCCAACTGTTTATACATGCAAAAGCAAATGTAAAATGCATATCACCAAGTTATGGCTTAACCTTGATATTTAATCGAGATTCCAGGTGTGGACAAGATATCTGTCCGCAAGCCACTACATTATGTTCTTCAAAACGGAATAACATCTTGAAATCACGATCAAGTGTGGGTTAACGGGGCATGTATTGTTTAACATGCCTCACATCCACAAAATCTGCCATCGTGCTGAAAATCGTACTGACCAGACTCAGCTTTTTCGAAGCATATGCTCTTTATATGAAGTAAAGGGTCTTCTTTATGTATAACCATTTACTTTTATGTGATTATAAGGATATGCTTTTGCTCTAAAAGTAGAAGCTTTTGCTTGAAATGTTTATGAATACAAGTAGAAGGATTTCCTCCATATTTCGCAAGTATAAGCATATCCTTTTCTTTATGAATACCGCCCAATGGCTAGGTTAACTGAAATTTAAAAATCAGACTATATATCAGTTTACTGAGATCGGTGTTACTATATGGACATGATTCATGGAATGACAATGAAACAATCTCCAATAGATTTTGTAGATTTGAGAACAAAGACCTCTGAAGGGTAATAGGAGTTAAATGGCAGGACGGGATTAGAAAGGAAACTATAAGAGAGATTACTCGGGTGCCATATGTGGATGAGATCATGATGAAGGTGAAGGATAGATGAAGATGGTTTGAGCATGCTCTTAGTATTCCCTAAGGGAGATTAGTTCACCACAAGACACTAGAAGAGGTGGAAGACCCAGGCCTACATGGCTGAGGACTAAGAAGCGAGAAGTAGGAGATAATAAATGGAGTAAAATTGAATGAAAATCAAGATAAAGACGACTGGCGAAATCTAACGGAGGCCTTTGGTGTCAATAGTTGTAGGCGAAGATGATGATCAAGAATTACAGACATTTTTTTTTTATACGGACTGAAAGAGACGCCATTATATATATATATATATATATATATATATATATATATATATATATATATATATATATATATATATATATAGTATATACATATAAGGAGACAGATTCTAGACGTTAGCTATCTGCTGGTCGTTAGATCAGCGTAGTTCAGCATTGCTGTAGCCTACCTGGTGCATACTTTGAAAGGTAACAACCAACCGTTATCAGTCTATGTATAAGAAAAACCCATTAATGAGAGTTGTTTAAGCACAGCACTAAATAAAATGTAACGTTAAGTTCAGCCAGTAAGTTATTATGCTGTTTCAATTGTTAATTTCAGAGTTGAACTTATGGTTGAATATGTACCCTCCAATACTAGAAGACATTCGCGCGCGAAACCTTTTTTATTACATCCTGCAAACGTAAACATCTAAGGTGCTTGCGGCTTCACTACAGCGAATGTTAGAGGATCGAGGAAGGGTTGGATCAAGGGAGTTGGATCCAAAATACCCTCGCACAATAAGCAGAGATAGATCCTTTGATGTATGACGCAGATTTGAAAATAACATCAATAACCGAGCAAATCCTTCTACAATTATTTCATTTGGAACTCCTCGAGGTGAGTATATAAATATCACAGGCATAAATGCAGGCGCACTATTCTTTCAACCCATATGATACTTATGCTTATCCATACATGGATCCGTTCATTACAACATTTCTGAAAGAGGAGAGAGTTGGGCAACAATACCCTGGTTATTTTGATATAACGAATCTATAGTGCATATTTTTTTATACACATGTAATGGTGCAGTATATGTTTCCCTGATACCATGGGCTTAACATTAAAGGCTCTTCTCACTGTGGGAGGATTAGCCCTAAATACCTGATTGTCGTACAACTTATTAACTAGGACAATATCAGGTAATTTCGAAAAATATATAATTCTCTATTGGACAATAAATTTCAACAGAAGGAAAATTGTCTTACACACACACACACACACACACACACACACATATATATATATATATATATATATATATATATATATATATATATATACATACATATATATAGATGAGCGTGTGTATTTGTGCATGTATGTATTATGAGGTACTTATATCATTAACAGGGCTAAACAGTAATAAACAGGATGATGGTATAATAAAATGCAGTCATGCTGAGGCACGAATCTCTCTCTCTCTCTCTCTCTCTCTCTCTCTCTCTCTCTCTCTCTCTCTCTCTCTCTCTCTCTCTCTCTCTCTTCCTAACCTGCAATGTATATTCAATGTCCAGTCGGAATATTTCCAAAATTCCCGTTCACTGTTTGTTTTCATATCATTCCTGATACTCCTAAAGAAATCTCAGAAGCATGCAGCTCTGTGTGGTCAGCAGCGAACAAGGGAAGGATAAGAGAAAGAAAGAGGGAGACAATATGAAGAAAAATTCATTCGCATATTGCATCTTTTCTCTTTATCCTCCCCATAAAAGGAAGGACGAGTGGAGAAGTTCAAACAGGTGCCTCGGAATGAATCTGAAAGTGTTGCTTGCTGAGTCATGTGGCCAACCAAAGAGGTTGTGTGGTTAAGACACCGTGAGACGCGAAGTCGTCAGTCATTCTCGCTTCTAAGGACGCCAATCTCTTGCCCCCGAGGGCGCAAGGTGCACGAGAGAGATAACAAAGCTGAATGACAGGAATTTTCGAAACTTTGCCATGCATTAGGAGGCGTCCATTATGCCGAGAGAAGTGGCCATTGAAGCAGTAATGGCTGGGCTGCTCTGCCTTTAGGAAACCGAGAAATCGATAAGGAAAATGATCAGGAAGGTGGTTAACTGATAGGTAAATCGTGAAGACATAGGCAATAAGGTCTCACTTTCTTACCCGATACTTTAATAACAGGAAAGTAACGTCAACTTTCGTCTCTATCATCCAACTTTCGTCGCTGGTTTTACTCTTTTTATTCGTTTCTTTCCACCTAGTATCATTAAGATTATATAAATGGTTATGCAGGATACGCATGTTCTAACAAATATTTAAAGACATGAAATTTTTTTTTGTTTTAATCTATTCTCTCCATTACAAGTTATCAAACTGGTTGACCTTGATGTGCAATTACTTAGAAGTATCACAAGGGGAACCAAAATACTATATTAAATTACATATCATCTGTTCCGGGTTGAGTAACTTCTTATCAGCCTCACTAAGCTCTGTCCCCAATTTTCAAGTAAACATTTCCTTCTGACCCGAAATTTACCAAACCAACAGCGATTTCCTTGAAAAAAAAGAAGAAAATAATCTGGCTTAATCAAAAGCTTAGCTAATCTTAATTAAGGATTGAGTCTGGTTGAGACAGCACTTTCCTATAACCCGCCACTATAAGGATAGGAATCACGTTAGATGACACAGTCGGCAATGGTCACAATTATCACCTACCTACATGAGTGCATTCTCAATGTACAGAGATCACTGAGTGCCTCAGAGTTCCTTCAATCGTTACTCTCACCCCAAAGGAGTTGAAAGACGAAAATTCTATCCACCTTTCAGGAAAAAAAGCTTTATGTTCATCCTAACAGATATTGAGTGACTTCTTTTAAAAAGACAGTTTCATTAATGGGGTTATTTGAATGGTTATTTTTCTCACAACAGGTAATTCAAAATTAGGTTGATTTTCAGCTGTCACTTGTTTCCTAAAGGACAAAGGACAGATAGATTCGATGATGTTAACATACCATAAAAGAAAAGGAAAATAAAGGCTAAAAAAACTTGCTCTACCATAAAAACGAAGAAAAGAATATTTAAAAATGTAGGAGCTCTCAGCCATCCTTTTACAAAAATGCTTTCTATTTGGAAAAAAAATGTAACAAGCGTAATTGGAATTGTAATTGGATTTTTTCTTTGACAAGATAACGCCTAAAATATAATACGGCATGTTTCCAATAAACAGGACATATAATACATTACCACTCAACTTTAATAGGTACATTGTACGGTATTATTATTCTTAAATATTCTGCACAAATGAAGCTACTTACAAAATGATCTCTTCATATCTATGCTTTTTACAAAATTCAATTGAATATCTCCACCTGCAACGACGGTGCAAACATTGGAAATTTAATTATTCAGTTAGGACTTGTGCTGGGGTTTGAGGAAAAAGTATTTTCTTTTTTATACGTTGGAGGATAAAAAAAGCGTAATGGAATACAGGTGCATAAAAGAAAGATGCTTAAAGTAAAGAGATATATGATACAAAATAAGAATATTCATCTGATAGGAATCATGCTGCAATGTCAAATAATTTAGAAGAGATATTAAAATCAAGGTCATTTTAATAAATCGTCGAATTTCTCTCGTGGCAAAAGAAAAAACTGTTTAAGAAGAGAAATGAAGAATTTGATATCGGGAAAATATGTATAATCCCGACCTAAGTGAATTTCAGCAAATAACCTTTTCCAATATAGGCTTTTTAGTCTTTCAGATGAATCATCTGAAGGACTAAAAGATCATTTGGTAAGACATTTTTATTTGAATTCGACAAATATTTAAACTGTTTTAAGAGAATAACTATATGTTTGAAATATTTTAATTTGGTTTCATTCCCTTTGGCAATACTTCAAAATCAGGGAAGAATAGTTCTTAATGTGAACGTGTGCATGCCTATGCAAAACTTTTTTTAGCATAAAATGAATATGCTTACAGATTACTTGCATCGTAACTATTTTTCATGGCAAAAGAGCTGGAAAGATATAGTAATCAAAATGATGCAATGTTACAGAAGTCATTATATAAAAAGAATTAATGGGATTATTTGAAACTTCCCTTTCAAAAATTTATGCAACCAGTATAACGACAAAGCGTTCTCATCTCGGAAAGAATTGAAAGTGATAAGTGTCTGGGAGCAGGAAGCATGAAGTGCGCTGTGAAGTGATATTGGCATAGGGCATTAACCACATCAAAATAGTTGCCACAGCAATTAATATCAACAAGATAAGCGTTAAATAACTTCTTATCACGGGAAAACCATCAGAATTGGAAATATAGCCATACTTGAGAGACTTAATTTGAAATTTGCAGCTCACTTTCGGACACTCACAAAAAGTAACATGAACGCTTACAAGTAACTGAGTTTCTGTTAAGTGTTGAGATAAAATCTTTGATTGAGGCCTGTTTTAAAAGGATGACCAGGATAAAGTTATTTGTTTTCTCATTCTCTTTCTAATATCTATAAATAACTTTGAAAATAAATGGAGATTTTGAGAAATTTTAGTCGAAACCTGTCGAGTCTGCTGGTTTGAAGTTTAGCAAATGAGAGGCACATGTCCGTATATGTCTGTGAAAATTACATAATCTCTGAATGAGTGATAATAGAATATATTTTAACATATATTTAACGTAAAATATATTATACGTTGTGGAAAGTTATACAGATCGGTATTTATTTAGTTTCACGTGATTTATTCTATGTTCTCAAATAATGTCAACTTTTTGTTGCCTAACTTGTCAAGTACATTTAAATCAGGTATGCAAGCAACCCCTGGCTTATCGTTTGTTTTATGAAAAAAAACCTGATCAGTTTAGCTATTAATATACCTCGTCAATAAACCAGTATATTTTATTTGTTTTCTTAATCTAAATCTCAACAATCATCTTCTTCTAACGTGTACTTAGTTGTTCTACTTAGGTTATGAATTTATAATTAATAGAACTGTTTGTCTTGCTATAACATATGATTAGCTTACTTACATAAGCTTTTTCTTCATTGTAAAATAATATGACTCGAACCGAATCTCAAAACTACAATATCTCGAAGGAAAATCTATAAAGAATTTTAGGTCGACCTCTATTTTTTTCTATGATACCTGGGGTAGGTAAAGGGAATATCGGTGTCACTATTTGTGACAGCTGAAGCATTTCAGATGCCACATATGGTTGCTTCACGCCAGCTAGTGACCGTGTAACTTACTGATGTCCACGAACCTCAGCCTTTTGCAGCCTTATCTTCTTTTAGCACATATTGGCATTCTATCCGTGAAAACTGGTTATTGACTAAAGGCAACGTAGTATTGTTCCACAATATCTTATTGCAAGTTTCGATTCAGAAATTTCCTTTTATATTCATACTTGTTTTCTGAGTCTTTGTTTCTGCCTATATTTCATGTATTCCTTCCAACATAATGTGATAGCATGAGAGATACTTGATGATGTTAAAGTACAGTCTCCTGGTTTTAACGTTCACATGTTTATGCTACCTGATTAGCAGCTTATGCATTAGTAGAAGTAGCAGTAAAATAATTTTCAAAACTGGAGATGAGGGCGTCAACCTCCTCGGTCTCAGGGACTTGCATTCAACAGCGACAGGAACGCGTAGGCCTACGCATTGGGTATCTCAAAACAGGCCTATCTAAGCCTCGAAAAGTGGCAGGTGGCGCTTGTTGTCCAAGATGGCGGGTAGATTGAAGTTCGGTTATAGATGTGGCGGGGGCGTTTTACATTGGACCTATGTAGTGAGTTTGGTATCAACTGGCGAGCGCCCCAGTCGGAGGGGTCGGGCATCGTGGTGTATGGGGGCAGAGCTCACACGTGGCGCGGGGCACTGACGACCTCAGTCGTGGTTGGTCTGCCCAAGCGACCACGTCTTCAAGTGTCACGCTCAAAGGAAATCATTGACAATTTTTGCCTCGTCTGTTTCTGTTTTGTATTTCGTTAGTGCATTGCGTTTCCTAGATAAGTTGATTTTAATATATTTATTTAATAGTTTTATTTTCTTTGAAATTCACTTACACATTTAGTGGTCATTTGTGCTGAAATCAATTAAATAATATAAATTAAGGAAAAAGAGCTGAAGTAAAAATATAACCAAAGAAATTAGTGATTTGCGCAGCATACATGACAACGAAATAATTATCTACAGTGTTTGCAAAGACTGTTGGTACAGAAGTCTGAAAACTGTTCATATGATCTCCAATTTTTTTAAATAACTGCAATTATTGGCTGATACAATGATTACTGGAAGCACTTTGAAAGCAAAACAAACTTGAAATATTAATGACATAAAGCATTCAGCTCATATCTAATCTAAAATTTAGGCTCTTCTCAGTTATGACACGAGAGGCGTTGCTGGAGAAGTGTCCCTCAAAATAAGTATGGGAAGTTTTGAGTTCATTTCCACAAGACAGGTGCTGCCAGATAGCGTTATCTGGATGGATGGCGTCCCAGATTAGTTTCTTATGACGTTTATGCGTTCGTGGAGACAGAAGGTGAGTCTCGTAAAATCTGAGGCTGGCGAATTTTGAGCACGACCTTGGAGAAGGATGAAAGACTTTTGAACTCTTACATCGACAGATAATACTCTTAAATAATCATACTATTGTTTTACGGTAGATTTGATATAAAATATTCTCGATTGGAGAATCACTGTAAGAGGCATTACATGCGGTTTAATATAAAATAAAATCTTCACTTAGGCACTATATTTGATTCATTCAGCTGTTTCTTCAAGTGATAAGTTGCCCATTATCACATCTGATTATTTTGAAATGATCGTATGTAGTGACAAAGGACCGGGTGATTACCGCAATGGAATGTTTTTCAAAAGTGACAAACGAGTTTAGTACAAGCGAACTAATTGGGTGATCGACATCAGGCGCAGAAAGACATGAAATGGTAAGTCTCAAATTTTAGTTTCCTTCTTCTTGAATGAAAAAGGTAAGCATTGCTAATTACATGGAAGAAAGAAAATTATATTGTTGATATGGTTTAACGTATATACTTAACCAACCTTGAATATAATAATATTATAAAACGAATGTATGGTAATGTTTCATGGGGCAGAAGTAGTCTCGTTCTCTCGCTAATCACATATCCGCAGACGCTTACACACAGATATGTTTATCTTTTCTCTTTTCCAGGTTTCTGAGGCTTTCGAAATTATTTTCGTCATTATCTTTAGATTTAATGACGATTTCCTATATTTTTCAGAAGAATTATCTTACATGCTTGTCTCCTGAAATAACAAAGCACAATCCTGACTTAACAGAGAAACATTAATGACATTTCAATTGCCCTTCTCTTGATGTTTCCTTATCCGTATTGTTTAACGATATATAAAATTTTATAAGAGTGGTGGAAGAGCAAACAATATTAAAATATGCCAAATTTATCATCTATGATAGGCATACATCAGAGTCTTTGTTAGTATAATGAATCAGCAGAAACCACGGAAACTCCATGAAGAATTACAACAAGAATCGACCTCATGCTGCCGACGAGAAGGAAGCTGAGAACTATCTTATTTCCTTTGCTATTACTGCGAAAGATGAGGACACCCAATTCTAGACGTCTGTATATACCAAGTTGACGAACGATTTAAAATTTATAAATGTGAATGAAAATTCAGTGAGTTATATAAGCTCAGATAAATCGACCGATGCTAACTGACTCCTCCCCAGTACAGCACTTGAGTAAATTAGCAGGTACCTGTCAATTCCTATCTAGAGACATGTAAGGAAAAAAGCTGAGAAATCTATAACAGCAGAGACGATACTGCTGTATTACATTTTACGTGAAAGCAGCCAATGTTTACTTGCTTGGCAAGAAATAGATTTATTTATCTTACACAAGCTACCAATCGGAGTTGATTTTATAATCATCGTTAAAAATTTTTTTAAAGACAATACCAACATTCATAATAAAAGGACTAGAAGCGGTATCATAGTAGATATCTTTTCAATATACAGTAATGTCAGAATCCATATTCATCAGCTATAGAGAAAGACAAAGACACCAGACATCTAAAATAATAAGCTCGATACCAAAATATATTGCACTTAACCATATAAAACCATTTGAATATTTTAACGGTAGAGACATGTAATAATCCGTCTGCATGTGTTATCACATTATTATTATAATAATGATAATAATAATAATAATAATAATTATTATTATTATTATTATTATTATATTCATTATAGTATTATCATGATAATAATAATGATAATAATAGAACAAACCTTTTTTGAAAAATAATGTTTATTGTAAAATAGTTTAATGTTTGTCTCCTTCAAAAAGCATCCATAAAAATGACTTTTCTCTCTCTCTCTCTCTTTTTTTTTTTTTTTTTTTTTTTTTTTTTGCTACATCCAATTTAAGGCGAACGTGCAAATAATATTCACATTCACCCAGTTGCCCAAATAAGTTCTGAATACTACAGCCCTGTTAAATAACCCTCCTGAAAACGTTTGTTTGGTCCTATATAACCCTAGACATAGATAAATGTAATTTAATGAAGGCAAATAATTTAACCTAAAATTCAAAGTAGAATATAAACTGAAGCTATCAAAATCGGACTCAGAGTTTCTCAATGGGTTTGGTATATATATAATAATGATAATAAATAATATTTACCCACGTTTCGTAGGAATATATCCAGGCTTCCCGAAAAGGCTGCTTGTGCTTATATTTCTCTTACATTAATTATTCTGCAAATAAGGCTTATTGGTTTTGTATAGAGTACACACACTTGAAGGACTCCATCAGTGGTGTCCTCAAACATCGCCTCAATCAACAGCTTCTGGTTTTTTCTTTGTTGTTTGGTGACTTTTCTTCACAGTTCAAAATATCCTAACCTTACACCATTTGTGTTTCATCCTACATATGGACCTCTTCCTTCTCTTCCCTTTCCATTCCCATCTTCAATACTTTTTTTGTAATCTCGATCGTTACCTGAACAATTGCCTTTTCCTCCTCTTCCACACTGATATATTGTAGCCCCTCCACCATTCCCCTTTAGCTCCCCGATCATGCATTCTTCTTTTTACTTTTGTAACTTCTTAACATTGGACCAGGAGAAGAGTATGTCTCCCCTTCCCATTTTCCCGGCGCCTCACCTTTCTGACCCTCTTCTTCCCCATCATTCAGCCTTCCCTTCACATTTCCAATCCATTTACTTTCTCTTCTATATTCATATTCATATTCATTCCGGCATTGCACAATTCTTCTATATTTGCTTTATCTACTCTTTTCTTAATTTATCCAGTACATTTTTCATTTCTTCCTCCTTCTCCAGTTATCAGAAGGAGGAGGAGAAGAGACAGGATCCCCCAACCAACATCCCATCCCTCGCGCCCCTAGCATTTTCGAGTCTGGCCATACGAATACTTTACTACTGTTGTGGGATCAATACTGAATTGTCTTGTATTAATTTTTTTTACAACAAACCAACGGCTTAAATTTTACCTGACAACGCACAAACATTCAATTGGTAACAATTCATATATACTTCTTTGTAATTTTTTTTTTTTTTTTTTTTTTGGTCTCTTACCAACTTCCAGTTTCCGGGTAAACAATGATAATATTTACGGATTTTAAAGAACAATTATACTTTCATAAGAGCCTTTCCCAATGCAGATGCGTTGAAATGCCTCTTGTCCTCACAGGTGTTAATAAGAAATCAGACCTAATGAGAGAGGGCAATGACCCAATTCACCCTTGAGCGTCATAACTTCATCATAAACAACACCTCCCTCCCAAACAGCCCCCACCCCATAAAACCCCACCCCACCCCCACCTCCGCTACATCGATCCCGGCTATCCCATCATGCTTGAAGATCCGAGGCGAATGATTTGTAAATGACTAAAAGGCCAATGTACAATTGGCAGTTTCTGTTGCATCACGGACGGTCGGGAGTACCCTTCTGCTTGCCAGCCAACATTCAGCATCAGGTACTTGCAACTTTGCCAAAGGTAATCCCACCTTACCTTTACGTTGTTGCCCTGCATAGTAACTGCTTATCAAGCGAGAAGTCTTTCATTCGAGTTAATATCTCAGCCCCAAACTATTCTTCTCTGTCAGTTTTTATAAAGTGTTTTCATCAGTAAGATTAAATTGATTGCGATCTGAAATTTACACATAGATTTTTTCATCATTATTATTATTATTATTATTATTATTATTATTATTATTATTCACAATAGTAGCAATAGTAGTACAGTAAGTAGTATTGTAGTAGTATCTCGATGTAATGGATTTCACAAAAAGATCACATTTCATAACTATGAAAAGTGAGAATATCGAGAACAGCTTGTGAGATATGAGGTTACGTGTTGTCCTGAACCTTCAAGACTTAAGTGCCATTTCATAATATACAGCTATGATGAAACTCTCGGAGGGAAATTAAACATTTTACGATACTCTTTGCTTTACGCCAAAACAGTCAAAACAAATCTCGTCCTGAAATGTCATCAAGAGACACATAAAATAGAAGGTATTTCCCAGGTGTGTGTCTGCGGCCCCTCCCACTTCTTGGAGCGCCAAGCCTCACCCCGTCAGTCCAGGTCCAGACTAGTCGTTCAATATCTTTTTTCTTAATAACTACCTCTCTGTTGGGATGTGTTTTATCCGTAAAAGGAAGTTAAATTCTTTTGAGTGGGATATAATATACTTCAAACTGAACTATCTCTATTAAAATTGTTTTATCTTTTTCATGTAAATATCCAAAATAGAATAATTTTCATGTCACTCGTCTGTGATTGTTTACAACAAATCTACTTACTTTATTAGCAAAAAAATTCTAGAAGTCTTCTGACCAAATGTTCATTTACCAAGATGTGTTCTCTATCTTGGTATTTTTCTATGTCGGAAATCTCGTCATCCCGACGTCTTCCGGGGCACTTTATTTGCTATCATACTGCTTAGTGTGCTTTACATATTCTTTGCGCACGAGTGGCTTGGACTGCTATATCAGTTGCTTCAAGGTATCGTGTTCTCTTGGTTCTGTGCTCTTCAGTTAAGCAATTTCTAGAACTCGTTCTCTTTGGCTAAGTACAGCGTGTTCACTGATGCGTGATCCCTTCAACATTGATAATGTCCTTCCAGGTTTCGTATTTAGACCAATTATTCGATTATTTCTTCTTTTAATGACGGTTTTATCGTGACACGTCTCAAACATTAATAGCAGATAAGCCTTGGGCGTTGGCGTTACTTCATTTCTTTTGTTACTTCGCAATCAGAATTTAATTAATCTGATTTACTTCGTCCTTATGAACCTGGTACTTGGTTTAATCATTTGGCCATTTTTTCTTGTAAGGACTCTTTAATCATGACAATTCTAAGAAAATATTAGCATATAAAGTTGGTGAGATGGACATATTGCGCTCTGCCTGTCCGTTGAAAATCAAAATTTAATTCGTTAAATGTAAGTGCAGCAAGAATGCTTCCTATCATATGCTTGTGCCTTTTGGGTGCGATAAAGCGAGGCCCCGACTGCCTTGGCCTTCCCATTGTGTTCCCTTCTCCAGGATCAAAGGTTATCGCTCGGACGACAAACCTCAGGGAAATTAGAAGGTTTTCCATTTGGTTTCACAGTAAATTTCGCTTGTGAAAACGAACGTGACCTGTTTTGAAAGGGCGAAAAAAGAAAGCAAATGACTGTGACAAGGATGTATTTATTTGACATGTGCATGGATACTTACACATGTACAAAATTGACGTACGTACGTACACACACACACACACACATATATATATATATATATATATATATACTGTATATATATATATATATATATATATATATATATATATATATATATATATATATATTAAATGCTACGCTACAACCCTAGTTGGAAAATCAGGATGTTATAAGCCAAGGGGCCCTAAAAGGGAAAGTAGCCCAGTGAGGAAAGGAAACAAGGAAAAATAAGATATCTCAAGAACAGTGACAACAATAAGATAAATATTTCCTATATAAACTATAAAAACTTTAACAAAACAAGAGGAAGAGAAATTAGATAGAATAGTGTGACTGAGTGTACCCTCAAGCAAAAGAACTTTAACCCAAGACAGCGGAAGACCATGGTACAGAGGCTATGACACTACCCAAGACTAGAGAACAATGGTTTGATTTTGGAGTGTCCTCCTAGAAGAGCTGTTTACCATAGCTAAAGAGTCTCTTCTACCCTTACCAAGAGGCAAGTAACCAATGAACAATTACAATGCACTAGTTAACCCCTTAGGTGAAGAAGAATTGTTTGGTAATCTAAGTGTCGTCAGTTGTTTGAGGACAGAAGAGATTCTGTAAAGAATAGGCCAGACTATTCGGTGTGTAGGCAAAGGGAAAGAACCGTAACCAGAGAGAAGGATCCAATGTAGTACTGTCTGGCCTGTTAAAGGACCCCTTAACTCTCGAGCGGTAGTATCTCAACGGGCGCTGGTGCCCTGGC
>NC_090725.1:138035495-138062995 GCF_036898095.1 Palaemon carinicauda | reverse complement strand
CTATAGAACAGCCTCAACACCTAATTCTGTACAATCCTACGTCAGAGTTTTCCCCACCACAGTTTTAGCTATGTTCTATCCACAGGTGTGAGGACCTTTCATTCATCACTGTGAACATGTCTTTGCAATCACGGGTCTCTTGACTGCTGACTCATCCTCCTACTTAGAAGTATCCCTTGCAGTGCGACTTGACAGTTAGTGTCGCTGTACCAGACGGTAGGCCGCTAACTTTGTTTTGTGCTTTTTTATAGATTTATTTGTGGTAATATTTACTCTTATTGACCGCTTTCGTTTTGTCAAAGTTTATAAGAATGACATGAGACAATTCTAATAACAATAGGTTTAAATTGTTTCCATTGAGACCAGGTTGCCCGTTTGATATATATGACATAGTTGAAGACGGAAGCGCAATCTACATCATATCAGTCACCTTAACAATTGTTCCTAAATTAAAGCAGCAAATGTTTGCGAGATGCGAATCTAAAGAAAACTCCACTATATATTTTTGCATAAAAATAAGTGTTCGCATTTTTCTTAAGTCACTTTTATGCTATACACAATAAGAGCAATAAACTAGAAATGCAGACTTGAATGATTTATCGTAGAATGTCACGTGAAAACTGCCAGCATTTTATAAAAAAAAAAAAAAAAAGTTTCCTTTTTAAATCTCCCTTTTGTATTAAATATGAACCAACCATTAGCAATACAAAATTTCTTTTTTTTTTCACATTTATAATGCGATTTTATTTTAAAAACGTCACATATAAAATCTAGTTTAATAAATTGCTAGCCACGTGTTCTAATATTTTTATGTCCGTAAATGTTTTAGGATGCCGTCTCGTATGTCAGAACATGATATATCTACAGAATATAAATAAAGGTAATTTTCATTTGGGTGTATCATTTTCTAAGAATAAAGAAATATAAGAAGTTAACAATCCTCAAGGACAGTAACAGTATCCTTCCATATTTGTGTAGTTTAGCAAACAATCATCGATCTTATAAATATGCCCGTAATACATTTCAACATGTTCACTCCTGTCTATAAACCGTAATTTTTCTTCTCTTTTAGTGTCTTCGAATAGATACAGAGAAGCATATGTTCACTAAATGCATTTAACCTTTTATCAACTAAAAGAAAATGACGAACGGCTCACAAAAAACTTTAAAGTAATTGATGATTTGTGTAAACAAAGCTTTTGTTATGAAATAAATTACCCGACCCTCAATAGAAAGCCATCCCTGTCATTCAATCTTATTTGTTTTTGGATTAAAAATTTAATAACCCAAATTCTAATTTCATCAGCTTGTGTATTTTTTAATGTGTGCGCTTAATTCAAGTTGAATTTAGTTGTGTTAAGCTTAATGTCTTATTAAGTTTAATATACTGTAAACCTTTGATAAACTACTTTATATTTTATTCTACAACATTAGGTACAAAAAAATACATGATGAGATAGGTCTATTTCTTATTTTATGCAGAGAACTTTCAACGTATGGAACTCGAAATGATAAGAAGATTATTGTGCTTTCTAAAAATAATAGTTAATAGCGGAATCCATGTTCCAGTTTAGAAGAATGACATTGTTTTGAGAAATGAAAATCAAAATTACCTAACTTTACAGAAAAATTGACATTCGGTAATATCTACAGGTATTTATAAAAAAAAAAATTGTACAAGAAATAAGATAATTGTGAAATTTTTTATTAATTTTTTGGAAAGAATGAATAAAGTTCTACTCATTTATCTTATCGAGGAAAGAAATATAATTCATATGTTTAAGGATGTTTTTATCTCCCTATAATACACTATGTAATAATATGCATGCACTTATATAATTAATAGTATATAATCATACATCCAAACAATAAAATTACCTGTAATCTGAGAGAGAGAGAGAGAGAGAGAGAGAGAGAGAGAGAGAGAGAGAGAGAGAGAGAGAGAGAGAATGTAAAACTATTGTTCCATGTCTATATCAAAACCATAGCCAGTTATACAATAGTATCTATTCCAACAACCACAAGATTGCAATAAACTCAATGGTGTCCAACACAAGAATGAGAGGTATGTTCGGAATAAAGAAATCAATATATCCTCCAGTAGTAGACGGTTTTCCTCTTCGACATAGAATAATGCCACTTTTGTCTATAGAAGAACGAACGAAAATTATGGGAAAATCGATTCTATGTTGAAACAGATAAGTAAAATGTGATTGCTGGGTTTGCTTGCTACAACTATTAAGGAATTATTTCAATTTCATTGTACCATAAAACTTATTGCGTTTATATAGGAAACATCAAATCAATCCTAAACTTCGATAGGCATATTTGTTCATACACAAATTAATCATTTGAAGAACGACGATTCCGCTATAGAGATTTATTTGAAACAAAGGCAACTTTAACTTGGGCTGAAATAACGAAAACTGAAAGATACGACAGCTCTCTCTCTCTCTCTCTCTCTCTCTCTCTCTCTCTCTCTGACTGTTGCTAGACTGTAATATGATATCTAAATATCAAATTTTCATATTCTACGCAAAGAAGAGTAACAAAGATATTGTGTTAACGAGAACATTGAATAGTCTACGGCATCTTCCCGTCTTTGTCAACGTTATAGTTCATTCGTCTACTTTGTGCATACTATGTTGTTTTGACGTAGCAGGGTTTTATGCTGTAAATTTTTTCTATGCTATATTAGCGATATTTAGATAACAAAAGGCAAATAAAAAAATTCTCTCTCTTCGAATCCACAAATTCTGGTAATCAAAACACAAAAAACAATTTTTCTTTAAGAAGGAGCAGTAAGTGAGTATTATCCTGTTTTTTTCTTATTTCTATAACACTTCATTTTCTTTATGCTTCCGGTGGTTCTAGAAAAGATTAGACTTCTCTCCCTTCCATGCACTATACAGATCATGTTTTAATTCTACGAACTTTTTCGATTTTACCATATGAAGAGGTTGATTTGCTTAAAGAAATCATCATGTTATTATTACATATTAATAGTCAGACGAAACAGATAAAAATCTATAGTTGAAAATTTTAAAGGGAGTGATGAAAATTACAAGGTTGAACAGCCTAAATATTGCAGTATTGATGTGAAGTTGAAAGAATGACTGGAAAGAATATTTAGACAGGAAAGCAGATGAGGCTGACACAGCTATGAATTCAGGGAGTGGCTATGGTATAAGAATTGCTCATGGAATTATTAGTGATATCTACTGGGGCAAAGAAAAAGAAGCATAAACCCATCAAAAAGAGAGGCGGATCTGTTATAGCAACAGAAAATGAAGAAAGGCAACGTTGAATGGAACACTTTAGTGAGGTCAAAAATAGGAGATATGAAGGGAATAAGGTGCTCAGTATACTTGAAGCTGAAGAAGACCTTGATGTGCCCATAAATGAATTCGGTGTGTTTGAAGTCTAAGCTATCATAAAAAACAAGAGATGGAAAGCCCCTGGATACCATGAAATAACTGCTGAGATGACTAGCCCAAAATGAAGTGACTCCTAGAATACTTACAAGATTATTTTGTTGAATGTGGCATGAAGGAAAAAAAAAATCGTCTGATTGTAAACAATTAAAGTATCACACTTACGTCAGTTGTCGTGAAAATATATAGTATGCTCATTCTAAAGAGACTAGAGAAAAAGATGGATGCAAAGCTGAGAGATGAACAGGCAGGATTTAGAGGAAGAAGAAATTTTCATCCTAAGACATGTGGTACAGCAATGTGTAGAATATAGGAATCCAGTTTAGATGGTATTTTTGGATTGTGAAAAAGGCTTTTATGGCGTGCAGCGGCCAATTTTGTGGAGAGTCCTGCGTTATTATGGAGTTTCTCTTAAATATGTAAATTTGATTAAGTCTTTTAATGAGCATAGCAAATGCAAAGTTAATGTTAGTGAAGTCCTATCAAATGAATTTCCAGTGTACAGTGGAGTACTCCAGGGGAATGTCTCGTCAACTATGTTGTTTATCCTCCTCATGAATATTGTAATGCATAGAACAGCTGGGGATGGTGGAGGATTAGACTGGATTGGTAGCAGGAAATTAGCTGACCTAGAGTATGCTGATGACGCTGTCCTTATTAGCAGAACACCACAGGACTTGCAAAACTTGCTTACCAAAATGTATGAAATATCACATGAGGTTGTGCTCAAGATAAATAAAAGAAAAACAAAGATGATGAGAACGGAATATGCAATGGAAAATGAAATATCATTGGAAGGAGAGAGGATGAATGAGGTATAATCATTTAAAAATTTAGGAACTATGATCTCTAATATAGAATCTTTAAATTTTGAGTTTAATGAAAGACTGAAAAAAGAAAATCAGACAATGGCTAGGTTAAGTAAAATCAAATCGCCTGAAATTACATATAAAAATTAGACTATATATCTGTTTAGAGATATCAGTGTTACTGTATAGACATGAGTCGTGGTATGACAAGGAAACAATATCCAACAGATTTTGAAGATCTGAGAACAAAGCTCTCAGAAGAATATTGGGAGTTAAATGGCAGGACAGGATTAGAAATTATATTACAAGAGAGACTGCTCGAGTGCCATATGTGGATGACATCATAGTGAGGGGTAGATGGAGATGGTTTAGACATGCTCTTCGTACTTCCCAAGAGAGATTAGTTAACTAAACTTTCAACTGGGCTCCACAAAGCACTAGAAGAGTAGGAAGATCCAGCCCTACAAGGCTGAGGACTATGATGCGTGAAGTGGGAGATGATGAATGGAGAAGTATTGATTTAAAAGCTCAAGATAGAGACGACTGGTGAAATGTAACAGAGGCCCCTTGCCTCAAAAGGTGTAGGAGGAAATACTACCTCTAGAGAGTTATAGGGTCCTTTGACTGGTCAGACATTACAACATTGGACCCTTCTCTCTGGTTACGGTTCATTTTCCCTTTGCCGACACACACACCGAATAGTCTGGCCTATTCTTTACATATTTTTCTTTGTCCTCATACACCTGACAACACTGAGATTAGCAATAAATTTTTCTTCACCCAAGGGGTTAACTACTGCACTGTAATTATTCAGCGACCGCTTTCCTCTTGGTATTGGTAGAAGGGACTCTTTAGCTATGGTAAGCAGCTCTTCTAGGAGAAGGACACTGCAAAATCAAACCATTGTTCTCTAATCTTAGGTAGTGCCATAACCTCTGTACCATGGTCTTCCACTGTCTTGCGTTAGAGTTCTCATCATGCTTGAGGGTACGCTCGGCACACTATTCTATCTAATCTCTCTTCCTCTTGTTTTGTTAAAATGTTTATAGTTTATATAGAAGATATTTATTCTAGTGTTACTGTTCTTAAAATATTTGAATTTTCCTTGTTTCCCTTCCTCACTGAGCTATTTTCCCTGTTGGAGCCCCTGGGCTTATAGCCTTCTGCTTTTCCAACTAGGGTTGTAGCTTAGCTAGTAATAATAATAATAATAATAATAATAATAATAATGATAATAATATATATATATATATATATATATATATAAATATAACTATATATATATATATATATATATATATATATATATATATATATATATATATATATATATATATATATATATTTACACGCGTTTTCTGAGTGGGGATACCTTAACGTGAGGAAAGGGTTGTGTATTACCATGACCAGCAAAGGTATACTAGTCAGGGCCAACCAAACTAGGTTAGTTTGCTGTGAGCAATCAGACAAAAATTTTCCACCATCACCAATCAGCAGTTGGCCAGTGTGGTGATGATACCTAGCCAAACCCCAGACATGAATAAGGACTTGCCTTGTCCTGCAGTGGAGCCGACACTGCTGCATCTGATGTTATTATTATTATTATTATTATTATTATTATTTTTATTATTACGTGCTAAGCTACAACTCTAGTTGGAGAAGCAGGATGCTATAAGCCCAAGGGCTCTAATAGGGAAAATAGCCCAGCGAGGAAAAGAAAAAAGGGAAAAAATAAACTAAGAAGAATAACAACATTAAAATAAATTTCTCATATATGAACTATAAAAACTTTAACAAAACAAAAGGAAGAGAAATATGAAAGAATAGTGTGTTCGAGTGTATACTCAATCAAAAGAACTCTAACCCAAGACAGTGGAAGACCATGGTACAGAGGCTATGACACTACCCAAAACTAGAGAACAATTGTTTGATTTTCCATTGTCCTTCTCCTAAAAGAGCTGCTTACTATAGCTAAAGAGTCTCTTCTACCCTTACCAAGAGGAAAGTGGCCATTGAACAATTACAGGGCAGTAACCCCTTGGGTGAAGAAGAATTGTTTGGTAATCTGTGTTGTCAGGTTTATGAGAACAGAGGAGAATGTGTAAAGAAAAGGCAAGACTATTCAGTGTGTGTGTGTGTGTGTGTGTGTGTGTGTGTGTGTAGGCAAATGGAAAATTAACTGTAACCAGAGAGAAGGATACGATGTAGTACCGTCTGGCGTGTCAAAAGACCCCATAGCTCTTTTAGCGGTAGTAACTCAACGGGTGGCGGGTGCCCTGACCAACCCACTACCTATACCTACTGTATATACATATGTATATATACAAACACACACACACACATATATATATATATATATATATATATATATATATATATATATATATATATATATATATAATGTATAAACGGAAAATTGAAAAGACATTCAAGACAACGTACATTTAGGAAACATTTATCACTTTTTATATAATGCCTTAATCAATCATATAAGCATACACATTTCTTTTATCATAACAAACGTGCATAATGTGGTGGCCGATGTGGTAACATCCCTGACCGGTGAACGCCAGACTGGGATTCGAGTTCCACTCAAACTCGTCAGTTTCTTTGGTCGCTGCAATCCCACCATCCTTGTGAGCTAAGTATGGGGCTTGAGGGAGCCTATAGGTCTATCTCTTGAGTCATCAGCAGCTATTGCCTGGCCCTCCTTGGTCCTAGATTGGGTAGAGAGGGGCTTAGGCACTGATCATATGTAAATATGGTCAGTATCTAGGGTATTGTCCTGCTTGATAGGGCAATGTCTCTGACCCTTACCTCTGCCATTCATGAGTGGCCTTTAAACTTTTAATGTATGATTTATAGTACATGACTGCATAGAGTATATAGCTATTTGGTTATGTGCGGATGTTTACGAATCTATGAATGAACAGTGTCTTGTATGATTTGAGAACGAAGTGACATTAAATCTGTATACTCAATGTGCGAGTTTTTTTTTCATCTCTATTCTTGCTTACATAAAAAAACTTCCAAAATATATTTTTACCTTTCCCATGAGGGTTATCAACATCACACTTTATTTTTTGCTTGAGATTATAACGCCACAAAGAGCTCAGTATAATGACATTTCATGTCTCTTAAGGAAGAGGGTACCAGCCTCGGTGGCTTGCCCCCTAACTCATGTATTAGTTGAAATCTGTTCTTCTTAGGAATCTATTCTGGCTATCATTGCTTGCATCGTCGTCATCGCACTTTGTTTTGTTTTACTAAAATACGTGGGATCAAACTTAACACACCTTTCCCAATATATGAAACTGATGGATTAATAATAATTTTTTTCCTCCTTTATTCTGAACACGAATGTAAAATTTTGAGAATCTGTATATGGTACCCATTAAACCTTCACTATGATGGGATTGATATGGCACAGTTTGTTTTGCATTATATCCTGTTCTCTTAGCAGGAGTCTATATTTTTTCCTAGATTATATATTATATATTTGATATCCTTTTACTTGTCAGTCTTTTTTTCTAATAATTCCTGGCGTTAACAATATATATATATATATATATATATATATATATATATATATATATATATATATATATATGTGTGTGTGTGTGTGTGTGTATATATATATATATATATATATACATACATGCATACATACATACATATATATATATATATATATATATATATATATATATATATATATGTGTGTGTGTGTGCATATACAGTATATATATATATATATATATATATATATATATATATATATATATATTCATACCGATATCGTCATAAAATTGTATTTTGAAGTAAGTAATTATTAGAAACATTTCTTACAGTGATCACGTCTTTTGGACGAAAACATCCTATTTCACTGTCTTACTAGAGAAAGTTAACAAGACCCTATAACCAAATCACTTTCATTGCGATAAATTCACATCACCTCTTTCGTAAAGTTACCTTTGCATTAGTATTATTGCTATTACTAGCCAAGCTACAACCCTAGTTGGAAAAGCAAGATGCTATAAGCCCAAGGGCTTCAACAGGGAAAAATAGCCCAGGGAGAAAAGGATATAAGGAAATAAATAAACGATATGTGAAATAACCTAAACATGGCTACTAAAACTAATTTACTTGACATTGTCGTTTCTTATCTACATGGCAAGCACAAGGCATTCTCTTCTATGAAAAATTTTGCGGATATCATTAGTTCTAAAGCCAATGCATCTGTTAATGTTCCTATTTCTTTTTTTCTCTCTAATCTTGAGTTCTGTTCTCTGTTTCCAGAAATCTTTTTTATTAACTTTCATTTTGTAATTTAACTTCTGAATTTTAATTTATGTAGCTAAGGCACATGAAATTGCTTTTGCAATTATGTATTCTTATTGTGCAGTCTCAAATAACTAGCAACACAGATAGTAGTAGAATCCTTACTTCATTACCGCATTGCCTTTTATTTCATTATGGCGTTTTCTGTCGTTGGTTAATAACTTTACTACTAATTCTTAAATTTCACTGGCTTTTCCACGCCATTTACTTCGTGCCGAAAAAACTGATCTTATGATAGAGATTGCTCTTCAAGACTTGTCAGATCGGATCATATAAACAGATTTCATCTGAAACAGACACAATGATCCCCTGACAACTTCGCTTATGAGGTTGATGCTTATTTATATCCAGGATAATCTCTTTCATAACACCGTAGGCAATTACCTCGTTAATTTAACTCATGCATGTTGTCATAAACATATCCTAATAATCTCCACTCACCGCAGGATTCGGACTGAATATTAGTCATGAAGACTATTTATTGTTCCACGGGATCATGAACTCAAGTCCTTCTTTTAATAAAGTCTCGAGACGCAGGTGATGAAAACAAAGTCACAAGTTCTATTAAAAACGAAAAGAGGATAATGTCTGGTAAATATAAACTTTAAGAACAAATTAGCTGAAACTGTACTGACGGTACGATTAATGTCATAATAAAGCATATGTTCGATGCCAACGGAAATATTCAAGATGGGTAATTAGGAATTGGGCAGAGAAAAATTAATATTTAAGAATCACTTTAAGGAAACCAAAGAAGAAAGAGGCAAAAAGACGAAGAAAAAAAAAGAATCACAAAAGATAATGAATGCTCCTAGCGTGGCAACCGCAGAAATACAAATAAAGTTGGCGGGTCAGGTTAGACAAGTTCCTGGAAAGCATTCACTCCGAACCAATCAGGGCGAACAAATTGTGGTGAATTATGTAAAATCAGAATGGTGTTAACGATTCAGTGCGAGCTGCTACTCATTCGCTCGGCCAGAGATATTTAATTGTCCTCACGCTTCTATTCTGTGCTGAATTGTAAACGAAATTGCTATAAGGGAATCATTCCAATAGCAATTCGAAATTCTATCGATATTAAGACTGGGGAATTTACCTCTATTGTTTGTTTTTTTTTAATTACATTTCTTCGTGGACTCATATTGTTTGTTCTTTTGTGTGGTGTATGTTTTATGTGAAGATCTGGGGTCTATTTTGTTTACGATTTACGTTTCGAGTAAAACAAGCAAAAATTATTTCAATGGAACAGATCTACTTTCTATTAAAAGATGATATCCATTGATACAAATTTCCAAAAACGCTTTGAAAAAATTATGGATCTTTCCTATAATTCACACACACACACATATATATATATATAAATGTATATATATATATATATATAAATGTATATATATACAGTATATATATATATATATATATATATATATATATATATATATATATATATATATATATATGCAAATAAGCTACAAATACTTCTCAATATTGAATTCGCTGTGCCTCGGGATCAAAGACTCAAAGGAATATCTTATTTTTTTTTTTCATAAGAATTTCTATTTGGGCAAGGATTTGAACCTAAAACCGAGTCGAAACTGAGAATCCCTATCTGACCAGAAATACTCATAAAAAAATTAATATTCCCTTGTTTCTTCCATCCTGAGTCTTAAAAAAAATTGATATCAAGAGGTATTTGTGGCTCATTTGAGTACAAAGACACATTCATTTACTCCAAGACCCATTTTAGTGACCCAAGTAGATGTTAGTACAATTTACAGATGGACAAAGTTGTAAGTGATTTCCCAAATCAAAAGCTTTCCTAGATATTCGCTGCTTAAGATATGAACAATTTGGGGTTGTTGCTCAATAACTCATCTCTTGCTCATATGGAGACCGTGTTTCAGTTGATGCTATTAAAATCAAGCGGCATTTAAGGTCAGATTCAATTCTAAGGTCAAGCTAGTGATTTGACACTACATACTTAATGCATGTATGTATATATATATATATATATATATATATATATATATATATATATATATATATATATATAATATATATATATATACTGTATATATATACTGTATATATATATATATATATATATATATATATACATATGAAGTGATTAAACAAGGCGGAAATGTATTTCAGGGAAGTATAAAAGATAATACTAGTTGACATGAACAAAAATATGTAATGTGTGAGAACTAACAGATATGGTAAAAATACGTAAAATAGGCTCCAAACTAGGATGTTCCGATTATAGTGATATCAGCTTCTTATGTACATTATATAAACTAACTATTAGGACACTCTTAAACACCGTACAAACTCTAGCACACGAGTTATGTGCGAGGAGTTAACCAGTAGGTCAACAACAGACCACAAAGTATGTTGCTAGAGAAATACTAAGAACATACTAAAAACATCTATGATTATTGACTATCGTTACTCCCATCATATATTGAAGGATAGCAATACATCAAATGTTACTCTCCTTTGTAAAGGCTTTTTGTACTAATAGCAAATTTAGTGTGAGGGTGGCCATTGGAAATAATAATCAATTTGAGGGTATAATTTAGCTTAATTTGGCGTAGGAAAAAATCAGCCATACTACTCTAAACAATGCAAATAGTGCCAACATTAGCAATATCAATGTGATCTCGTATATTGATGATGTGGGGATGGTAAATGAGACGGAATAGGTAATATAAGAATGAAGTGCTCATCTTTTGAGACAGACACAGATAGAAAGATCAATTTGAGTAACTTCCACAATCCTCTTCTATCTGATGAATCGTCAATGAAACCTCGGCGCAATCATACAACTACTGTACATAGAAGGCTCATCAAAAGCAAGTCAGACCCATCTGCACACACTGGACCATTCCCCCTATCCAGCACGCAAGTTAATTTTCCTGGATATCCAGGCTCTTGCTTTCCTTTAGAAGGAGACTCAAAAAGATGCCATTCTCCCGTGTTTTTCCAACCCGTATTTCCATATAACGTTATTTTAGCCTGTCCCATGGATGCTTATGGCGAGCGACAAAATTCTGACCCAACCTCATGATGAATAAAACATTGCTGATCGGGAGACTGGCAGTATATCTCACGTGTCACTTCAAGGGCTTAGTTTACAATGCAGACAAGTATGAAAATCTAAAATTCTTTCCCCGTTCATGTAGTATGTGGTCGGTAGTTGCCTTTCTAGGCGTTTTTCTTTCAGTGATTACTCTGAACTTAGGAAAGTTTTGAAATTCTTAGACTTCAAAATGAAATCAATATTCTAAAAAAAATTAACATTTATTTCCTAAATATGATTTTTTCTGTTTATTTCCTACCAATCTCGTTTTTAACTTCATTCACGACTGGATGAATATATCCCAAAGGAATTAAGAGTTATAGTGGTATTTACACATTGAGAGAGAGAGAGAGAGAGAGAGAGAGAGAGAGAGAGAGAGAGAGAGAGAGAGAGAGACGCTTATATCTATGTGGTTTAATAATCAAATCAGTCAGCAAACCAATAAACGAAACCTTACGTAGGTATAAATCTTCCCGCCCACAGGTCATCACTATAGGTGCCTCAGTAATAAAGACAAACTGCTTGTATTTTTTTATTCCTAATATCTTTAGCACAGAAGTAAAACGTATCGCGTTAAATATGGTAATTTAAAAAGATATTTAACGCTGAAAAATGCTGCAATTCTTTATATCGACTAGCATTGTATAACTATACCTCCCTGTACCAATCGTATTATATAGCTTAAGGATGATTTTATCTTGCACTGTAAAACGTCGCTTCTATAACACAAGCGTAAACAAATGACCAAGCAATTGAATCTTTTCTTTGAGTGTGTAAACATATATAAACCCATAACCGAGGAAATAGCCTTTTAAAGGAACCCTAAACGTATATTCACACACGAGTTACTGATGATATTATTCTGCACTATCATGAGTTGTTCATGACAGCTTTGTTCTAAGTTCCATAGCAGATATCAGCTTACAAAAATTTTATTCGTTTCTTATAGAGAGAAAAAAATAATTCCAGACGTTATTATACAGAAAACTTACAAGTGCTGAAGAAAAATTATTATAACAAACCATCAAGGATTTTAATTTTTGCCTCTGTCAACGGTGTATTCCCTTACTAGAGTATCAAGTTATCTGGAGTCAAATAAAGGTTCCATATTTGAAAATTTTAACGAATAATGGATGTCAGGATACTACGAAAAAGAGATCATCTGATGACAATTGGAGAACAGCATAGTCGAATTTGTTACTAAAGAAGGCCGGTCAGAAACATTAATAGTCTCCTGAAAAATAAAAAAACAGTACAATCTTTTTTAAAAAAAAAACTCTATCAAAGGAATAATGCAAAGGAGAGTCACTCGGAGGAAAAAAACAGAAAAGAATGTTTGAAATAGAACAAAGCACAACTTCAATTAAATAGCAAAAATAGTTAAATTATTAATCTCTTAAAAAAACATGTATCATTATGCATACCATAATTCAATGTACCAACTTCGGCATGCATGTATAAGCAGTCAAATAACAGAAACCACTCTTAATTATGGAGGCCCAAACCGAAAAACAAACATACAGACCTCAGCCTCCAGCTGGTGTGGTAAGTTGACACACACACACACACCCACACACACACACACACACACACACACACATATATATATATATAATATAAATATATATATTTCTCTCTCACCCTTTATCACACACACACACACACACACACATATATATATATATATATATATATATATATATATATATATATATATATATATATATATTATATATATACACATATATAAAATAAGTTATATATAATACTAAATATCGAGACAATAATTTACACCTAAATTTCAACGCAAGTGAAATTATTCACATGTCGGTAGATAGAGGGTTGGCTAGGGCACCAGCCACCCATTGAGATACTACCGCTAGAGAGTTAAGGGCTCCTTTGACTGGCCAGGCAGGACTACATTGGACCCTGCTGTCTGGTTACGGTTCATTTCCCCTTTGCCTACACATACACTGAATAGCCTGCCCTATTCTTTACATATTCTCCTCTGTCCTCATACACTTAACATCACTGAGATTACCAAACAATTCCTCTTCACCCACGGGGTTAACTACTGCACTGTAATATTTCAGTGGCGACTTTCCTCTTGGTAAGGGTAGAAGAGACTCCTTAGCTAAGGTAAGCAGCTTATCTAGGAGAAGGACATTCCAAAATCAAACCATTGTTCTCTAGTCTTGGGTAGTGCCATAGCTTCTGTAACATCGTCTTCCACTGTCTTGGGTTAGAGTTCTCTTGCTTGAGGGTACACTCGGGCACGCTATTTTATCTTATTTCTCTTTCTCTTGTGTGTATATATATATATATATATATATATATATATATATATATATATATACAGAGAGAGAGAGAGAGAGAGAGAGAGAGAGAGAGAGAGAGAGAGAGAGAGAGAGAGAGAGAATCATTTCAGTGTTCATCCATATATGATACTGCTTAAAGATGTCCCTTTATACATGTATATCTTTATTCCATACAATAATCTCTTCAACAACAAAGAATCTAATAAACTGATCATTGAGGCGCAAGACGAACCCAGCAGACGACGAAAACATCAAAACAGCAGTCGTTTTTGACGTGGAAGGCCAGACTGGATTCAGTATGCCGTCGGAACGAACGACTTAAGAATAAGCATCAAATTGGTGATAGATATCAGATAACATTCAGAAAAGGGTTTACCGTATCGAACAGATGTCAGACTCGACTATTTTTTCCTCTTCCTCTTCTTACCTCAAAGCGGCGACCTGTCTGGCCATAAGAATGTAACCTTACGGTCTATATAATAAGGATGATTTAGCTTTACTTCTCAAATGGATTTCGACCTTACTACGTGTGATCGCAGTTCCTCTTCTCACCTACACCCGCACCTTTCCTCCTCCCTGCATCCCTCCCTGTGCCCTGGTCAAGAACACCCCGGATCCTCTATCCAAACCCACTTCTCTCCCCTTTTAAAGGATGAGGATCCAGTCACTCCTCCTCATCCTCCATCCCTTCCCTTCTCCAGCCCCTTCTCAGCCAACCCGGGTTCGATCATCCCCATCCCTTTAGCCCCACCTCTTACACTGGCCTTGCCCCTCGTAGGAGGTTTGGTCCAGACGGCGCAGACAATGCAGACAAAAAGCTGCATGTCGTGACATAGCAGCGAAATGAATTTAACCTGTCACTTATGCTCGGTCAGAGATCTCAGAAACACCTTAATGAGTACCTGTGACAAGGATTACTCATTATAATTGTAGATGATCCCTCTGACATAAATATGGCGCATGTGTTGAATGTAATTACGACAAAGAAAAATGAGTTCCCTTCCAAAGAGACGATCGCATGCAAATTTCTAGATTATACGATAGCTTCCTTTAAATGATTCCCGGACGAATTTCTTCACAAATTTATTCACAGCAGTAGAAGTAGCTTCGTAATCTTTTTTAGTGTAACACCCACTGGGCATTCCTGTTAGTTTTGGAGTCTCTATACTCTGAATAAATGAACTGGATGAGTTATCCATTTATTTCTAACATAACTGAAAATGCTGAAAAGAACTTATCTCCTACACTATTTGATATAGAGAAATCTGAACACTTCTTGACATCAGGTATCCTTTATAAATTTTCTACACCTTTGCAAAGGGAAGTACACACCTAAAACAGACTTATTGATGTTCTACAAACACCAAATTGATAGAAATATGTATTCTGGTCTTTATAAAATATCAAAACAAACAGAGCGAGAATGTTCTTTCAGAATAAACATCTCCCTGACGCCTCATAAATGTTTCAGCAGGGAATCAATCTCCTATCATGAGATCTCTGGACGGATAACAAGGTTGCAAGTTTTGGGGCAACGGCGTCCTCCTATCCCATGATATCTCACTCAGACCCGAGTCTCATTCAGCTCAGATTGTTTTTTATGTTTTTATGCTTTGATACCTTTATTGTTCTTTCTAATAATGAGGACGTGCTGCTCTCTAGCTCTTTAAATATCTAATTTCCGGTTAGAGTCTACCAACGGAAACCATCTGAAATATTTACGTGAAAAATTAGGTCGGTTAATTGGAGAATCCCTAACATTACCTATAAAAAAGGTTTTTGCGAGATTAAAACATTGATAAAAACGTAAAGTGTTACCAGGCTTCAAGTTCTATCTTCTGATGACTCGGGTCCCGCTGAAGGAAAACCAAATAATCTGTGTGGGCAAAATGTGTATAATTGTAAGCATGAAGACTATGAAAATAAATCTGAAGATTTTCTTAGATTTCTCCAATTTTTTCCTTATTCCTCTGACAACAACGCATTTTCTTTTATTCAATATGGCCGATTTTAATTGTTACCTGCACATGTAAGACACTTTTCAGTCACTAAATCGAGCCGTCATCCAAAAGTCTATAATTTACAGTTGCAGTTGCATATTCAATTTGTTCCGTTTTTCTTTTAATCATATTATTAGTATTCCTTTTGGAAAAGACCATTTAATGGAAACAAAGGGAAACGAGTCGTCTTCACTTGCTTGAAAGTTAAGCCTACCAGTAGGAAACTAGACTCAGTAAGAATATGATCCACATCAATTTGAGTTTATTTCATTGGCATTTGTTTTGTGTGTCCTCACAAATAACAACTTAACTTCTTCAATTGTGTTGTATGCATCAATCAGGTACTGTTGAAATAGTTTGGATAGGGGAATGGTTGCAAATTCATCTTGCACAGCAACCTTACATTGGCTCCCTCTCTAGTTATGACACATTTTTCCATTGTCTACACATATATTGAATAGTGTGGCCTATTATTTACACATTCTCTTCTTTCCTCATACACGTGACAACATTAAGATAACCAAATAACTCTTCTCCACTCAAGGGTTTAACTACTGTTCTGTTACTTTCCACAAGGTAAGGGTAGAAGAGACTCTTTAACTATGGTAAGCAGCTCTTCTAGAAGAAAGACACTCCAAATTCAAACTAATACTCTCTAATCTTAGGTAGTGCCATAGCCTTTGTACTATAGTCTTCCGCTTTCTTGGTTTAGAGTTCTCTTGCTTGAGGGTACACGCAGGCACACTATTTTGTGTGCTTCCTTACTTTCTTTCCTCACTGGGTTATTTTCCATATTCGAGCCCTTGGGTTTAAAGCATCACGTGCTTCTAACTAGGGTTGTAGCTTAGCTAGAAATAATAATAATCTAACTCCTTCAGCGGGAATTGAATTCTACGATTAGGCCAATAATATGAACTGTGGCATCAAGCACAGTTACGTCTGTTATGATTATTTAATGGAGGATTTCCCCGAGGGTTGATATTCCAGCCAAATTCAACCCGGTATAGGAGAAGTAGATTTGTCGGTGGGTCTGCACTGGAATGCCTTGTCTTGCTTTTAATGGTGTTCTTTCTTGCTAGGTATTATTATATCACATTGTCTACTGGAATATAAGAGCGTCCAACACCAAGTGCTACTATTTTTTAAGCTGTTGGGTACCATACCGTCGATCCCAAAATGGCCGTTGAGCATTGATTATCTTCATTTGTGGAATTAATTGATGTTTTGCAACTGCATCGTTTCATTTCTTTTTGGGATACAAATCCCTTCTCAAGTTCATCTTGTAGCAGCTGCAGGACATCTAGCTTGCAGTTTTTGATTCCTTAGATTATTAATACTTTTCCGCATTGCTTGGGGAGTATCAATAATTCATGTACTGTAGTATGGGAACATAGGGAAAGACGATCGTTTTAGCTTTTCTATGATTAAATAAAATGAGGGGAAAACGTTGACGATGTTTTCTTTGAAAACGATGTACGAAGGGGAAGGAAAATACCAGAGAAGATGAGAATCAGGAAGAAGTGAGTTAAAACAAAATGGCAAAACCAAAGGAAAAGTAGATAAAAATAAAGGCTGCATATTTTGAGATACTGTAAAGTGAGGCTAAATAGGAGCCGTGGTTTCATAGTTTAGTATATGTAGAAGTTTCTTGCGGATTTTCATGAGAAAAGAATAGCTTAATAGTAAACCAGCGTGTCTTTCTCAATTAGCAACCAATTGCGTAAGACAGCACGAATTCAAAGAAATTCACACAATTTTAGATGTATAAAACTTTTTCTGCAACAATTAGCCATTACTACAAAAAAAAAAAATACAAATTCTTGGCCCAATATTCGCTGTCAGCACGAGAGCGCAGAAGCGTTCATCTATAAGGGATCTGCAATACTGCAGGTTAAAAGAAAAAAAAAAAGAAAAAAAAAATCCCCGGGGACGATGATTCAACACCATCTAAATTATAAAAGTTAAGAGTCTTTCCTTCTTTAGTTTATTTGTTTTTTAATAGTCGAACCCTCGTATATCTCCCATTTTAAAGATATATCTACACCAATGGCAAGACGTCAATTCTTTCCCCTAGTTTTCTTTAAGGAATAAGTCAACGCAAAGAGAAGGGGAGGAAGAGGGAGAGGAGATAAAAAAAAAACATTGAAAGGAAAGAATTAAATGGAAGGGAAGACAAGGCCATATCACGATACGGTGTGGTTCTGATGGATTTTATATATCAGGAGAAGAATCACTGATCTCCAATGGACATTTTTTTTTTTTTTAATTTTTCGTATGTACCAAATAACTGATAAAAAGTTTCGCAATCCCCGAGAGTAAAACTGTTTTCAGTTCGTGACCATTGCATGAAAATAATTAAGGGCAATATACACATATTCTTATAATTCTATAGTATATATCTGTATGAACTTTAAAATTACGTTTACTCTACAGTAGATAAAATAATCTCTCTCTCTCTCTCTCTCTCTCTCTCTCTCTCTCTCTCTCTCTCTCTCTCTCTCTCTCTCTCCTAGCATCAACAACACGCACGAATGTACCAAATTAATTTAGAGAGATCTGTTTTGCGCATCTGTTGAAACTGGATCCATTAAACTCAGAGCCATTCTAATTCTTATTTCAGCTCAAGGAAATTCCACAAGGACGTTTTTTAAACCTTTCCGAAGAGTTTGGGTTTCTTGTTTTTTTTCAATGCCAGAATTATCAGAACTAATATGATTCTTAATTCAACAGATTTCTGTTGCATTATCTCCACATAGGAAATTCTTTGGTCTTAATCTAAACCAATTTCTGTAAATAGAAACCAACATTGAGACGCTTACATTAAATAATGAAAATGTTATGCAGATCATTCTGCAATGTCTTCATTTACTGTAAATTAGAGACAAAATTCCAGTAAATACATTCTCTTATAAGATATTGGTGTCATTACATCAAACAATATAACATCAAGAGATACTGAATGTTTATTCTTCGAATATATTAGCATATTTCATCAAGTAAAAAATTATTTAATAAATGGAGTGCCCAAAATTAACTGTTAATCAATTGATAGGCTGTGGATTATCAATTATTTGTTCGAATAGTTTCTTCATAATTTGTAGTATGCTTTCATCATTAATTAACATATGTTTTATACACAAGTATAAACACATACATGATACATATGTGTGTATACAATATATAGATGCACATACACATATACATAAATATATATATATACAATTATATATATATATATATATATATATATATATATGTATATATATATATATATATATATATATATATATATATATAAACATACAGTATATGAATATCCGTATATATTTGTACACACACACACACACACACACACACACATATATATATATATATATATATATATATATATATATTATCGAACAATGATAATGATTCATAAAGATCCCAAACGGCATACCATTATAGTTCGTCAGGTCTCTTGAAGTTTGCACAATACCATAGCATTGTGCACTATTGATATTGTAATCTGGAAGACATCCCTTTGTTAAACGCTATCAAGGACCTTTGATTGGGTTTCTTTACCCTTAGCACGAACGATACGCATTTGAAAATTTTGATGTCGGTGGTATGCCGAATTCTTGACTATAACACTTTCTACTAATATCACTCGAAAATTACTTAGCTTTTACTTATTTAGTAATCATTTAGAAATAATTCAATATCATAAATATATATATATATATAATATATATACACATATATATATATATATATATATATATATATATATATATACACTATACATATATATATATATACATATATATATTTATATATATATACATATATATATATATATATATATATATATATATATATATATATATATATATATATATATGTATGTATGTATATATCATGAGTGGTAGCTAGTCCACTGTAGAACAACGGCCTCAGAGGTGACCTTCCACTCACGTCTGTTTATGGTTTTTTTATGCCAGTCTATCGTTTCTCTTCCTTCCCCTGCTTCGTTTACAATCTCTATAGACCCAATCTGTTATTCTTATTGTCCATCTATTATCTGTCACTCTCATTATACGTCCTGCTCATATCCATAGCTTAAATGTTCTTAGTATATTCTCTACTTTAGTTTGTTCTCGTATCCATGTTGCTCTTTTTTCTGTCTCTTCGTGTTACTCCCATCATTATTCTTTCTATAGCTCTTGGAGTTGTAACTAGCTATGTTCTAAGCCTTTAGTGAGGCTCCAAGTTTATGATACATGAGTTAATACTGGTAGGACTAACTGAATAAACACTTTTCTTTTTAGAGTAAGATGTGTTTTACTTTTCATAACCTTATCTTGTCTACCAAAAGCTCTCCTTCGCTTGCTTATCCTTCTTTTAATATCGGTCTCATGTCCTGGGTAAACACATGCTGCCTGTCCTAGTACGTACATATATTAACAATCTCTAGAGGTTCGTCCATAACCGTTATCTGTTGTCTCTCTGCATTTTATTGAACATTGTATTAGTTTTATTTATATTAATTTTCAGTCTTACATTTCTACTCTCTTTATTCAAATCTTCTATCATCTTTTGCAATTCCTCCCATGATTCACTAAACAGAAGTATGCCATCTGCATATCTCAAGTTTTTAAGATATTCCCCATTAATGTTAATTCCTGCATATTCCTAACCAATATTCTTAAAAACTTATAGGCATACTGGGAATAATTTCTCAATCGGAATTTTCTCACTATCTATATGTAGTTCTAGGATTGCTGTACTTCCCGTACCGATATCCTCAAGTGTTTATATATATATATATATATATATATATATATATATATATATATATATATATATATATATATATATATATATAAAACTTTCTCATAGTCTATAAATGCCATACACAGTGATTTGTCACACTGTTGATTTTTCCATTAGCTGGTTAATTACATGGATATGGTCAGTTGTTGAATACGTGCTTCTAAAACCTGCATACTTTCTCTAGCTGTTTTTCTATTTGGCCTAATATGATCTTTGTAAATATTTTATATATTACTGAGAGTAAACTTTTGGGGCGGAAATTTTTCAGGTTTTCTGTGTCTTCTTTTTTCTAAATATGTACAATGACAAAGATTTCCAAGCTTTAGGTATAGAGCATTCTTTCAGACATTTGGTGTAAATTTCTGCGAGTTTTTATCTTTTATCACATCAATTGTTACCACATCTTCTCCAGCAACTTTGACTCCTTTTGTGCCTTTTACTGATTTCTTTACTTTTCATACTGCTACTTTTGGTATCAACTCAGGTGTTTCATTATTTCTATTTGAAAAATTATTTCTTATATTACTACTGTACAGCATTGTATAAAAATCTTCTTCCTTCCTTTAGTGTTGCCACAGTTTTGGTATGATTGTTTATGAACGTCTAGAGTTTTTGGTTTGTTTATTGTTTTGGAATAGCGTGTCTTCATCAAGTGTTTTTTTATGGAACAGAAAGGTGAACAATTTAGGAGTTAACAAGCGAACGTTTATGTGGCATACATGTTCTAGAGAATGTTTATGATAGGATTTATAGAAACGCAATGTGGAGGTTTTGAAGATATGTAGTGTGGAGGTTTTGAAGATATGTAGTGTGGAGGTTCTGAGAATCCATGGCTTGGAGTGCAATATTTGAAGTGCATTGTAAAGTCTTCTGATAAACCTGAATGTAGTGTTACAGTAGGTTGACCATTTTGTTCTGTAAGACAAGGGCTTATTAGGTTGACATAGCTGTTTAGTGATTTGATGGATTCAAAGAAATAACGAAAAATATAAAGGTAAGTAATCGAAAAACATAAGTAATCGAAAAACAAAGTAAATTTGGAAAAAATTATTAAGTTGCTGATGGTTGCATATTATGCAGGTCTTCTTAGTTACTGATAATGGAGAGAAGCTGCTAACACAGTTAAAAGAGTTTATTGAATGAGAAAATTCAAAGGTGATGATATAAAGTATAGTGAATTTGAGTATGGATGGCAAAGGAATAAAAGTATCTGAATAGTTCATATGTATTTTAGAACAAATACTAGATGATGTGCTAAGAAAGAATGTTAAACGAGAGGTGAAACAAAGCAGGATACAGGGTCATAATAAAAGGCTTTATATGAAGAGATGGATAAGCCAATTTTCCTTCATAGAAGAAAAGCATAGATATAACATACAAAATTAAAAGTTGAAGGTTAGAAAAGAGGATGGAGACCGGAAAAGGTTCTGTATTTTGTACTTCTGGAGAGAAGAGGTAGCGACAAACAGAAATGAAATCAAGTCTTAGATACATGAAATGGAAGATGTCTGAAAAGTCAAAGGACTTATTATTCAGAAAGGAAAATTTTTTCCCAAGATAGAATTTGTAAAGGAGTTGCCACACATCTTTGTTGTAATTTGTGGAGTCTCAAGTTAATTTCAGCAAGTCCTAAATGATGTGAACGGCAGTAGCTCAGATTTTTTCTTAAGTCTCTTCATTTTAGCAGATGTTGGTAACCAGTTATAGCTGGATGGATTTATGATTGAGGGTCTGGAATCAAAGAGGGTACTAAAATAAATGTCGTTTCCTTGAGAAATTTAGTCCTGAAGACTCAAATATGTACAGGAGATGAGAGCAATGTATTCATAAAATAATTGACGACGAGAATGCTCTGGCAAACTATGAAAATTGTATGCGAGATAGACTATTCCTAATATATAAATATATATATCATATATATATACATATATATATATATATATATATATATATATATATATATATATACAGTAAGTATATATATATATATACAGTATATATATATATATATATATATATATATATATACAGTATATATATATATATATATATATATATATATATATATAAACACAAACAAACTAATACACAGACACAGACACACACAGACACACACACATACATATATATATATATACACATATATATATATATAATATATATATATATATATATATATATATATATATATATATATATCTGTGTGTTCTTTACCATACTCCCCTTTTTCTATTTAGGAGAGTGGAGATTCCAAAGCGAAAAGCTTTTTGGTTATTTAGGAATTCTTTAAGAATGAGTTTCCTAAACCCAGTCCTTTTTTTTTATTGTTTGATTCTCCACATCAGTTACGTAAAATTCCACAACAAAGCATCATTACATGCTAGGAAAATTCCAAAAGAAGTTAGCATTCTTCATTAGCATTAGCATTTGATTCATTATCCCTCCTCTCCGCGCTCACAACTGATCATTAAGTGAGCACACAAACAACAACAGAATGATCAGATACGAGCAGAGTATTTACCAGAAAGTCAAAAGGATATAATTATGAATAATTCTTTGAGTTCTTTCGAAATTGATTTAAATCCATGACAGCTATGACTTATGTTAGTAAAGTGCTTAACATAAAAAATAAATCTCTTTTGCTTCTCACAACAAAATAATTTAATCACCATCGTTGAATTAGACAGTTTAACATAAACACAAATTAAATGTTTTATATAAATTCACATATCTACTAAAGCTTTAATATATTTTTGTTTATAATCTATAAACTCTAGATAATACTTGTGTATTATTAGGATTTTCTTTTCCTTTTTTAAATATTTTGCTCTATGGTTTTCTGTTTTTCATAATACTAACTGGAAAACACAATCATCTTATACTGCTCACGGGATAACAGAATTTTTATACTGCTCACGGGATAAGTCAATCTTTTTATACTGCTCACGGGATAAAAATATTTTTTTCTACTGCTCACGGGATAAAAATATTTTTTTCTACTGCTCACGGGATAACATAATTTTCATACTGTTCACAGGATAACAGAATTTTTATGCTGCTCACGGGATGACACAAAATGTTTATATTGTTTACGGGATCATAAGATTTTTATATTACTCACGGGATAACACAAAATTTTTATACTGCTCACAGGTTAACAGAATTTGCTCCAAGGATTGCTTAACAAAATAATAAGTGTTTGTTGTAAAAGATAACTTGTATACTGTTCACAAGAAAATAGAAGAGTTATATTGTGTTCCTATTGAATTCTAGTCTCTTGCTTCCCGTCATGTGATACCTATTTGGCAAAATTTACATTAAAATCTATATAAACTTTTGCGTTATCCACAGTATCTTTTTTGGGCCTTTTCATATAGATCCCAGTAATCACATTTTTCTGGAAAGTGAGGATACATGCTATTCCATGTCTTTAATGAAAGCATTCTGTATTAGGAAGGTAAGATTTTATATAATCCTCATTAGTCTTGTTATAAACCAATGATCACTTTTCCTACTCCACCAGTGCAACAATGAAGCGAAAACGCGTTTGGACTTACTAATTTGAGATAAGCCGTAGCAAAATTCTTGCTGATATTTTGTAATAATATATTATTCATAATATATATATATACATGATTTGCAAAAGGACGATAAAATGTAATTGACTGCAAGAAGAAAAAGGCAGAAACAGAGGGCCAAAAATGGAAAATGAATAATAGAGCATTCCGCTAAAATGAACTGAGCAAGAATTAAGAGTTCGTTTTTCAGAACGTAACTGCCTGCATATAAACATTTTTCAGGATTGATAACGCTAAAAATATCTTTGAGCCAAGGAAACTAATACGCAAACGAAACTGCTGTACCTTTAACAAATAGGCTATAAAAAGTCAACATTAGTTATACAGTATAGTTCTTAATAATCGCAGGCCAATAAAATGATGCACTGAAAGAATTTCCTTGCCATAAACAACATTAAAAGTTGTTAAAATATTTTTCTAATCTAACTAACCAAGTGGAAAATCAAACAGAGTAAGTAGTTCAGTTACATGACTCAGTTAGAATACGAAAAGAACCTCAAAAAGAAATTTCTAAATCATACCTTGAGTTGTCTCTACCGTACGCCTAAGGTACAATATTATACACCAGGAAAATGAGTTTGTCCTTACCTGAAAGAAAGAGAAGAGAGATGTTAATACTTTATACTTTAGCCTGGATAAATTTCTTTCGTCCTTTAGAAGACAGATATCAACACAGAAATCTATCAAACCCTGTTTTATATGTAACCTTTGATATCTATTTAGAAGGTATCAAAACAATCCTTTATATAATCATAGCTTATTTTACCCATATTTTGATATATATATTCCAAGCTTACATCCATCAGATATATCAATATATTTATCATGACTTTATTTAATTCAACAAAAAGCTCTTCTTGTAAGCTTATGTACTCAAATGAAAATTTTGCAGACATTTCTGGCTACAATGTAGGCATAAAAGTAAAAACCGCAAAGTAACCTGTTTACAAAGAGGTCTTCAGTCATCCCAGGATAGTCATAATATAGCATGCAATATTTCTCAAGGCCTATCAATATCTTCAAGTTTCACCTTCAATCTCAGATTCATGTACTAAAGTCTAGAATTTTCGGGGATTAATTTATATATAAGAAATTAGTTGACCATTCATGTTGCATATTAAACAAAAGCTCGAACTTGAGCCATCAGCCATGGACCCCTTTATATTCAGTTGTAATATATAACGTAAGAGCTTATATCATAACATGAACTAAGCAAAATTAATTTCAATGTTCCAAATCCAGGTAATATCAAACATATATTGGAATGAGGTTAGCATACATACACACACACACACACACACACACACACACACACACACATATATATATATATATATATATATATATATATATATATATATATATCATCGGCATCAGCCGTTAGTAGTCCACTTCAAAACCATGGCCTAAGACATGTCCTTCCACTTGCTTCTTTCTATGCCAGTCCACAGCCGCAAAACTTTCTTAGTTCGTCAATTCATCATTATCTCTTCCTTCCGCTGCTTCTTTTGCAATCTCTAGGGAATCATTTCTATTATTCTCAATGTCCACCTACAGCATTATCTGTCATTCTCATTATATATCCTGCCCATGTCCATTTCGTTTTCGTACATGTTGGAATATCCTCTTCTTTAGTTTGCTCTTTTTCGGTCCCTTTATTTACTCCAATCAGTATTCCTTCCAAAGCTCTATGAGTTGTAACTGGCATATACACTCACACACACACACACACACATATATATATATATATATATATATATATATATATATATATATACATATGCATGTGTATATAAATTGTATGCATCTATACGCATTTAGATGTTCATTCACACACACACACATATACATATATATATATATATATATATATATATATATATATATATATATATATATATATACATAAGGAGGAAAATCAACACAGTATCGTCTTCAAATAGAAATAAATTTCTATCTTATACTGGGATCGAACCCTAGCCCCATCAAACAAAAGGCAGGGTTGCTACCAACCACGTCACCAGAAACTCTAAAAGAAGCGTAACCTATTTACTAACTGTATTTCAGTTATCAATTCAGGTATCTTCTGTTTAATTTAAGATGGCTCTCTATCTGAGTGTTAATACCAAAATAAAACAGGTTTTTACATCAAGAAGACGTGAAAGGGCTGTTTTAAATAAATAACATAGAAAGAAATTTTGTTGTCCCGCATTCTCCTTTTTTAACCCTGCCTAGAATGTAAAACAAAGAATGAGCAAGATATAAATGAATAATTTTGAAGTGGAATACCAGGACATTTTGAGGTGTAAAAGAAACGAATTAGTAATATATACAGTAACAGCAAATATAATTTTGAGGCATATTTAGTAATCAGCAAAATCAATTTTTATAAGTAAATTTAAGGTATTATGGACACAACAAAATCAGCAGGTGAGATAAATTAGACTTTATTACCACCTAGCATAATCGACGACTTTACAATGAAGAAAATTTACTCCAAAATATTTCCCATTTGGAAATTAAATTGAAATTAGTTACAAGTTAAGCGTTAACCTAGATAGATGACAAATCGGAGATCAGAGCTAAATCATTCTCAAATTTTGATTGCTGAAAGCACGAACAGAGGTCAAAATCTTAGTCAAATTAACTAATTATGGTCTTTAATCAGAATGAAAGCTTCAGCAAAAAATAAAAAAACAAACAATAAATTTAACTCAAAGGGTTCTTTAATCCAACTAAACGCATCAGTAAAAAGGCCGGAAACACACTATGGATTTAACTCAAAAACATGTTTTTCAAAATTAGGTAGAAATTATATTAAAGATTTAACTAAGAAGTGTGGTCTCTGTTCCATCTGAAAGTGCCAGCTTAAGGGTATAATATAAAGCACGGCCTTTAATCCTGCTGACATTATCAGAAGTGGTATAAAACGAATTATATCCCCAACCCTGTTATACTGTACATCGCAAACTGGTCTGAAACAAACTAAGAATTCAAGTCAAACATCTAACTCAATTCACAGAATCACAATAAACATTGGGCAAATAATTAAGGTGTGCAACCGTCACTGTATCATATAATCAAAGTTCTCTCACTCGATTAGTCACTGGGCTCATTTGC
>NC_090725.1:137990495-138032995 GCF_036898095.1 Palaemon carinicauda | reverse complement strand
ACTTGAATGGCTACATACTATTTGTGCGAAGCTCAATAAATAATACACCTTCGACAAAAGAGAAACCAGATAATCAAGACCCTCCAAATGATATCTGTATTGTTCCAGTATTATCCGAGAACTTTTCAATGGGCACACTTTATATAAACTATTTACTTTTGCTACTCATCTATTGATCACTTATTAACTCCTGCGCATTTCCTCTGTATTCAATTTTCTTATTACCTTCCCATTACTTTATTTTTTCAAATTTCTTTCTACGAGCATTCTTTTTTTTTTCTTTGCATCAGCCCTCAGCTTTTTATGTACGAATGAACAATAACTATAGTCAATTTCTTTTAATAAGGCTCATTTGCACCGACTAGCAACGGTGCCCTTTTAGCTCGGAGAAAATTCCTGATCGCTGATTGGTTAGAATTATCTTGTCCAACCAATCAGCGATCCGGAAACTTTCCCGAGGTAAAAGGGCACCGCTGCGAGTCGGTGCAAATCTGCCTCGCTAAAAAAAATTGACTATAGAACAAAAACTTTCAATCCATAACATAAAATCCTTTTTTTCTTTTTCGTTTCTGATAAACAGGTGCTACAATTCGACCACCACTACAGAAGGAAATTACGTTTACGTGTAACTGAAAACTTTTAAATATCTGATCAAATATGCTTAGATATGTAAGTGATAAGGATAAGGTATTATAGGGACAACTATGTATAATAAGACTATGCAGGAGCAATTTGTAGCAAGTTATATGGTTTGACAACGATTCTAATGACCAAAGACCAAGCCATGGCTTAGTGATCTACAATAAAAAAAAAAAATAGACTAAAGGTTTGTGTTGTAAACGATATGTAATTTTGGAAAGTGAAACAGGTCAAGTTTCAAGAATAAAATACTAAATAATGACATACTTATGAAAAATTACCACCACCCAATTAGTACAAATATATAAAAATTTACAAAAGTTGAAGTAAAAATAATGATCTTTCCAAATAACCTGTTACCCCAAAATACATTTCTAGGTAAAAATATTTAGTTAGTAAAAAATTCAGACCCAAATGTAGATACCCACGAAATGTCATCCAAATCATGAAATACAAAAACTCTTATTTCTGTATTAACATTTTGGCCAAGGTAAAAAAAGAAAAAGAAAAAAAAGGAAAAAAAAAAAAAATCTAGTAAAAATTTCACCACCCCGCACGGAACCAGTCCATCCGGTTTCACCGAAAACCGTAAAAATGTATAGTTGATCTTGAGCTTAAAAAAAATGGTGACCAATAGCACACCAAAACTCATCAAATAAAAAAAAGAAGTAATTTGACCGTTATCCTGATCTACCACTATAAGTGAAAGTAAAGAAAGATATCTGAAACCCATAGGGAGGAATATTGAAGACCATACACTTTGAATAATCAGTGTCTGAGATATAAAGGGAAAGAACCTACAACAGATCTGAAAAATATTCTGTTAAAAAAATAAGGGACTGACATCCTCAAGACCACCTACTTCCTAGGTTACATCCAAATAAAATAAGAAGGATGATACTAAGGATACAGCCCTCTCAAAAACAGCATTGGCAATATTATGGACAGAAAAAGAATAAGAAATAACGATACCGTAAGTGAATTTGGTTTTCATATAGTTTGATTTACATGCTGTAATAATAGCAAGTACACATGAATTATTCCTTAATACTGTCTTACAATATATCAGTGTAATGACATCCTCCTTTTCTTTAACTTAATTTCCACCGTAACTCAATTTATGATTCGTAGAGATTTTTTATAATATTTTATTTCAAATTACTGTTTTCCTCTCTTCTCTGAGGAACTTATATTCAAGGTTATGGTGTAAATTGTAAGTGAGAATTTACTGTTCCTGTCTCAGCAATTCTATGCTTAGTTTCTTTTGATTTCCTTCCTCTTCCATTTCTCCTCAAGAGAAACTAATAAAAAATTCCACGATAATCGTTCCGTCATGATTGCAGCTATTATAATAATATTTTCCATCATCTTTCTTTGATTACCTTATTATATAATCATTATCATTACTTTCTTCGTATCATCAAGAATTTTAACTATTTATTCTTAACTTTCCACCAGTGACCTCCAATATATTTTTCTTGTACAGTATCTTAAATTATCGCGTTGAATTCAATTCTCCTCGCCACCCTTCATCTCGTAGCTGGCCACAATGAAGACATAAACAAACTAGCAAGATTTCTGCCAAGTTTGTTTTTTTTAGCTGGCTTCTTTTTAGGGCGTGCCGAAAGCTTTCCCTAATAATAAGATTCAAGTAAACAAGCAAACGAAACACCAAAATTAGTTATGCCTCACTGGTGCTGTATTATTTAAGCGATGAGTAAGGAACGGAAAATGAGTGTTGCATGATATCAACTCCAATATTAAAGGTACGAAGGGAAGAGAAAAAAATAAAGAGGGCGCTTCTTTCTTGTTCGTGTCAAGGAGATGACTAACACCATCTTCGACATTCTTATGATATCATAAAGCTCAATGTGTCTCAACGACGCATGTCTGAAACATGTCTATTGTCAGCGGGAGACGGCCATGTGTAACGCCAAGAGGTCATCGCATCGTTCGCAGAAGCCGCGTGTCTACTTAGGGATGCGGCACAGGTTTCTCGACTTATGTAGATGTGTTTACGATATCCATACTTATGACGCACTGTTCTTTGACATTCTGTTGGCTAAGAAGTTCTTAGGAATATGGGTTTAGTTAAACCGCATCGGCTTAAATTCTTTCTAGCAGCTGGGCATAGTTAAGCTGGTCGGATTAAAGTTCAAGAGAAATCTTCTCAGGTGCTTTGTTTCACCGGAGATAATTACATGCTTTGCATCATCTGCTTTCTTACTTCCTCGGCATATTCGTTTTGTTTCTTTGCCAATTCTCCTACCAGAAGCAGTTGCGCATTTCCCATTTTTAGCGTACAATGGATGTACTGTGAGTGCAACACATTTAAATACACGAAGTTATCATACAAAAGTATACCCTCTCTTAATCTAATGTCAGTATTTTCCCAACCTATAAAAATACTTGTTTTAAAGCAGCTGTGACGGACATGGTAGGAAAATGTTAGCATGTGGGAAAATAAGATAATAAACGTGAATTTCTTTCTCTTTGTTTACATTAGGCAGGAGGAGCTACTCTCTATTTCTTGAAGCTGTTCTTATAGCTACATGTTCTTTGGAGTAATGCCGTTTCGAAAACTGCAAACCTACCCTAACAATATTGTATTGTAATACATCTTTAAATTGATGAATACTTTACCAGATTACCATACTACTTCCTTTAGTAACACCATTTCACTCGTATACTCTACTGAGAAAGAATCCATTTGATATTCAACAATAGCGGTGAAATGAAAAGTAAATTTCAGACGCATAATATCCATTAAACACTAAGCATTGCCTTGAAAATAAATTAGCTATATCTTAAAAGTTAATTGTATATTCCAAAGGGTAGTGATTATCTATTTCCAATAAAAAGCAAAGCTTGCAATCCTTACACGGCACTGATTATTATTTCCAATACCCAAAAACTCTTTTGAAATGGCAGCGATTATTATTTCGAACACCAAAAAAAAGTCTAGTTTTAATGTCAGTGATTATCATTACTAATACCCTAAGGTTGTATTCTTTCAATGGCCGTTATTTCCAATACTGAAAACTTGTACTTTTCAAAGTGATATATATATATATATATATATATATATATATATATATATATATATATATATATATATTTGGCTGTTATTTCCAATACTGAAAACTTGTACTTTTCAAAGTGAAGATATATATATATATATATATATATATATATATATATATATATATATATATATATATATACACAGTATATATATATACATATATATATATATATATATATATATATATATATATATTTTCAATTACCAAAGTATGTACACTTCAAACATAAAATATGGATGTTTATTGAAATCCCATCACTTGGCCTTGATTTTCTCATTCCCGTCAGCATCTTCAATAGCCTCAGTGCCAGTTGGCGTGTTCCTCCTATTGCTGCTCCATACCATTCCAGTTTCCGAGTTCCTAATTGCTTCACTAAGCGGCCCGCACACTTCTCTCCGATCAATTATTCTCAGGTGTTAATGGAAAGTGGCCCCATTCTGCGAGCGCTTTGCTAAATTGACTGCGATTTTCAGAGCCATTACAATATCTTTACATTTCCACTTTTGTAAGAAAAGTAATAAGCAATTAAAGTCGGGTTTTACTATTTCTTTTACAATTCGAATGGAGGTGTCAAGACAGAGAGAGAGAGAGAGAGAGAGAGAGAGAGAGAGAGAGAGAGAGAGAGAGACGGGGGGAGGGATGAGTGGGCAAACTTACTATTAATAGGCTCGACGGACTAAACCATGTTTTAGGGTAAAAGATTTGGCGAATAGAGATTTAAGCTTGAATATGTGTGTGATTTAATCAGTCTGTTTTAACAGCGACGTGTTTTTTTTTTTTTTTTTTTTTATTCCAGAGCGTAGGTGTTTTTGCATATATATGTAAATGACATGGATATCAATCATTCGAAACATGTGTTTTCATACAAAATGGTGACGTTGATGACCTTCACTGTTACACCGTCAGTTTATTATACCAATCAATCATATTCTTATGGAACCTGATACTACGCTGTGTTCGAATATGGACCACATGAAACGCAAAGTGCAAATCTTAGGAACTGTAATGTTAAAATTAACTTTAATTTACACTCTGGTATAGTCCTAAGTAAAAAAAAAAAATGGGTAACTAAACCTTGTTCACAATGTATTAATCGTCTTCATTTTCAGCTTATCCTCTCTCCTTCTATAATTGCTACACAAGAAAGCAACTTATTTCTTTAACAGACATCTGAGACATGTCTCACAAATCATCATTCAATTACTACTCCTGTCCGGACACAATACTAAGTGACCATTGCTGGTAATATAACAACTTGCTAATGACTATTAACGACAGCATAAAGTGCTAAGATAAAAATAAGAAAAGTACCATAAACTGCAACACTCCAGAAGTCTTATTCAATGAACTATTTGTAAAAAGTCGAAATTCATGCCTAGTCTCATCTTGTCGTCCCATTTACATTGTGGCCTGAACACCTGGAGTCTGAGCTTTATGGCAGCTGCATCTAATTTCCTTCGCTATCTCACAACAGGTTTCCATTGCTTGTGTTTGTTACATTCAAAGGCCTTACAACTCTGGCTTCTATGAAGCTCATTGCTCCGTGTTTGAGGTTGACAATTCCATCGTAAAGAATGGTCCTCCCGAAGTTTAAGTGATACTCTCTTAGAGACTTTTAGACCATAAGATTGCAACCCGCATTCGTATCGCTGTTTTCTTGTAAGGAATCTTTAACATGTAGGTGATATGTTCTACGTCTGGCAATTATGAGGAATAAAATAATTTACAGGTTTCATTCCAATAATCATTTTTATAAGTGATAGATGATGCAATAATTACTTTAAACGATTAAATCCGAATTTCAAACACTGTAGCAACAAGGTGAAATTAGTTTATTTTTAGTTTATTTTGAATTTCATTGTTTAACACAGGATAAATATTATATTGCAGGCCGCTAATGGTAAATGCCACTGATATTTACATATACTGGATTTACCGTTTTGAGAGAGAGGAAAAGAGGTTGACACACTCATACGTGTATATATATATATATATATATATATATATATATATATATATATATATATATATATATATATGTATGTATATATATATATATATATATATATATATATATATATATACACACGAGTACACACATGTGTATGTGCGTGATGTTTGGGCACGATCTTTTGTGCCTGCAACACGATATAATCATGGCATCCAAAATCCAAGCACAGTGCCTCTCCAACAATATTGACGTAGATTTGAGAAAGATACGAAAACTGGAACGATGTTGTTCTGTTTAATATATGATGGCCATCGTTGTTTCCAACAATTATCATATGGCTCTTATATTTGTTGAAGAACAGAATTACATTTCAATAAATATGCTATGATGGTGAGATTCAAGGATACAAAATATACCAAAAACTCTAAAATTGATTAAGAATTATCTTATATAAGGATGTGTCAAGATTAATTTTAAAATTCGATAATGATTTTTCTTAAAGCATCACAGCATCTCACGACCAGTTTCACCGGATAGCCCCTTTTTAATGAAGTACAATGTCCCACCCGTAAAATGGATTCGACTTCAGAGTCTGACGTCACTTTTCAGAGTCATCATTGCTAATTTGACATCAATGTGGCATACAAGATTCTAATTATCAAATTTTGTAAAGTAAGTTTGTATTTCCCAAGTCTTTTTTTTTTTTTCACCATCATTGCCTCTATGTTGTAATGAAATTTCACTGTTATGTAATTGTAGTTCCTAGGAAGAACCAAATAATAAGGATTATAAAAATGTGTAGATCTCACATATATGTAAGAGATATGTAGTCTTCTATTTATGGACACTGCACAAACACACATACAAGAATATATATAGCACACGCACACACACACACACACACACACATATATATATATATATATATATATATATATACAAACGCACACATACACACACATATATTTAATATATATATAATATATATACATACATACATATATATATATACTGTATATATATATATATATATATATATATATATATATATATATATGCAAATATCAGTGCATTTCAATGAAGCTCGATGACATTTGCAACGTCCTTGAATACTCTACATACAATAAAAATATAAGAGCTATACAGGCTACATGTTGTAAATGTGGACCCAAGATTGAGGAAAGAGGACTCCGTATATACGCATGTATTTCCTCTAGACCTTATTAATTGGGCTAGGGACTTATAGGTTAGAAAATAATGACTGTCCCCATATGTAGCCTCATTGGTATACTGCCCTCTTTATATGTTGAGTATGTGCTGACTGTGTACTTTGAAATACTCAATGTTTACCCTTTCTGTGTGAATAGCATTTGCCAAACGTTATTATTTGTTCTTCTTTATCCAGAAATCTATCCATATTTCCTTAGTCTTCTTTGTAGGAAAGTGAATAGTGTCTAGTACTACAACATCAGTTTCTCCTCCTTGTTTGTCCGTATATTAACTTGAAAAATCTCAACTATGAGGCCCTCAGCATCTAACAAGAAAATAGCAGTAGACAGGATATAAAATAATTTAGTTTTGTTCGACTGATGTTCTTCCATGTTAAACTAGACCTTCTTAGCATCAGAAACAACGCGAAATAAAAACGTGACTGGACTGCTGTCTCCTTGATTCCACGATCCATTGAAAGTCTGAGTTTTATGATTAGATATATCTCTTCGAATAAATCCCATGAACTTAATAAGGCATAATATTTCTTCCTCCCTAGAACCTTTACATAGATCTTAATGGATCTATCTATCCATCCATCTACCTATCTATCTATCTATCTACCTATCTATCTATCTATATATATGTGTAATTTATATATATGAATATATCTATCTATATATAAATATATATATATATATATATATATATATATATATATATATATATATATATTCATGTTTGAATAACAAACTGTGATCACAGATCCAAGGGGAAATTCTTCCCATGATAAAAATTTCTGGTAGGCAACTATTCAAACCTTTGCTGTGTCAAAATCAAGCTGATAGTCTACTAACATGCCCATCGGACTATAAATGGGTTTGATAGTCGTCTGTCCAACTATAAATTTTTTTCATATAAAGAATTTCTCCCTACATGTGCAATCCCGATGCAAAGTGAATTGGCTAATAATTGGTATCTGGGGCTTGATATTTCAATAAATAAAATCACGAGTGTTAGAGATAAGATTGAATATACACACATACACACACACACACACACATATATATACCATATATATATATATATATATATATATATATATAGTATATGTATATTATATATTATATACACACACACATATATATATCTATATATATACATATATATATATTATATGTATATCATATATTGTATATATACACACATCTAAATACATACATATATATAAACATATATACATATATATATGTAAATATATACACACACACACATATATATATATATATATATATATATATATATATATATATATATATATATATATAAAATCACGCATTTGCAATAGTTTTTACTTTTGCTGAAAAAAAAGACATTCCGTTTAAACGTTAATTAACTAATAAATAAGCTCAAGCTATATTGACATTTTTAGCTTTACAGCCATCTTAGAAATTCTTCTCGAATCACTTAAAAATGTGCAGAAAGAAATAAATAATTATGTATTAGATCATCAGATGCCATAAAACGTTTTTGAATTTTTGGGCAATCTATTGCAGAAATAGGCTTGCTTAAATGTGTTCCTGCTATTTTAAGGCATCCATATTTCATTTGGCAGCATTCTTCAAAAATCTATTTTTCAATGGCCTCTAAATTCAATTCGTTCAAGAAACACGCCTGCCAAATTCAATGCTTGTACTATAAAGAGGACTGCTGTACAATTAATCCTTGCGAGGAGAGAAAAAATAGTTTTACCTTATAATATGGCAGGCTTCATAGAACGAATGTCTTGAAAAATTATTGGTTTGCCAAAAATTAAATAAAATGTCACGACATTGTAAATATTTTTCTTTAGAATGAAGCTACCTATTTTAAATGCTACCCGAGTACCAAATAAGGCAATCAAAGAGGTGAGTAATAAAATATATATTGTGATTAGCTTTCAGCATCTTTCTGTTTCGGTAGCTTTTTTTATCACATTTATAGAAACCGAGTCTGCCCTAAAGTTTCAGAATAAAGATAAGCGACAGCACCCGTAAATGCTGTTTTTTTTCTTTATATTTCTTTATACTCTACTTAATGATTTCACCAATCTGATTTTTTTTATTGTTGCCCTGGGAAAACCAAGGTCTATAGATATAAGGGAAAACCTAATCAATCGCGTAATCATCAGTGACGTATCCATACACTTTTAGTTCTCAATTATTACACAGAGAACAATTTCAGTGACAGCTTTGTTTATATGTGTTAAAGGTATAGTAAGTCCCACTAATCTAAAACCAAGGTCTACGGGGGAAAGCCGGGGATATCCCCTCACACGATGGTGCTATGTTTCAGCATATGTCAGGTCACTGAGGCCCAAAATTTGTAGGTTTCTGTGTGAACATCATAAATTATTTATTATAAAGTGCATGAAGTGAGTGAGATACTACTTTCAGCATATATACCGACAATAATTTTCATTGCTCTCTCTCTCTCTCTCTCTCTCTCTCTCTCTCTCTCTCTCTCTCTCTCTCGGAGGAGGAGGAGGAGGAGGAGGAGGAGAAGGAGGAGGATGGAACGTTTGAACTTATTTGATCTACCAACTCGACGACTAAGGGGATAGTTGATTGAGCCATTCAAAATTTTTAAAGGAATAACCAATGTAGATTACAATCTATTCACGCTTACAGCAAATCATTCCAGAGGTAACGGATACAAACTGGAATTGAAAAGATACATCACTTAAGGTGGCCATTTCTTTACATACATAAAAAGCAAATACTTAAAATAGACTTCCAGCGGAAGGAGTAAACAGTAACAAAGTATACGAGTACAAGAATAAGTTAGACAAGATCATAAGAACTCTAAATGCTCAAACTAAATCGATCTACCAAAGAGCAAATGGAGTCTCGACGGATGGACTAAAAAGTTTGAGACATCCAAAATCCTTGTAACTCTCTCTCTCTCTCTCTCTCTCTCTCTCTCTCTCTCTCTCTCTCTCTCTCTCTCTCTCTCTCTCTTCCTGTAGATGTTCAATTAGAAATATCATCGAAAATTCCTCCGTACTGCTTTTCTTGCAGAAAATACTTGGTTACGTTAAAGGCAATTTGTTGGCTTGCTATGTACTGTAGATGCCAGCGAATTTCTGACCTAGCATTGTGGCAGTGCCAACAGAGAAACTTGACAGTAGAGTATACTGACGGCCTGTCACCAAAACTGGAAAATATGTTGCCAAGTTATTTCTCTATCGAGTCGTGTGTCTTATCTGATCTTAAATCTCAAACTTGCTTATTAGGTCCCATTAAAATGACCCATCCATTACACAGCTCATATATAAAGCAACGCTGAGCCCGTAACACAGGCAATCATAGCAGAACAGAAAAGCAACACTGTAAAATATGTATGCCACGCTTCTTTATTGTTTTTCTTTAACATGCTAAACTATTTATGTTTATATTGTATCGGTGTGTGTTTACCTATCTGTAGGCTAATGTCTTTGACCTAAATCAGACAATTGGCGCCTCGCTTGTTTAGACAACAAGGCGTGGTGTACTTGGATATATCTCCAGCTCGACTTCCCTCAAACCTTGATTATAGAATGATAGGACTAGAAAAATATTTGCAAAGGATCCTCTGTCTCATGTTTAGTTACTAGTCTGGCAAACAGGTCCAATAAATTTTCAGTTAAGTTCTTCGTATTTTACAGCGAAATAAATTCAATGAAATTGTTTCCTTCACCATGGAGTCGTGCCAAAGACTTCGAAGTCCCACTTTGCCTTTCCCCATCTTTGAATCAACCTTTTAGTCCTTGCAAATTTGCAATTATCTGTAACGTCACGCATATTAATCTTTTATTTTTAAGAAATACTACCATAACCATCCCAATCATTGTTCTCAGCATATAAACAATCTCTCTCCACAACCTTCAGCAGTTTTCCTCGACTAATCAAATAACATTTCTTATTTACAAATAAATTACATTGCCACTTTAATTTTGCATAGTTTAAGTTTCCTTCCTTCTTTCGAACGCCCTACTAAAAGTCCGTTGCATACTTCACGCATATGACTTCAAACCTGGGAGTTATCTGCAACCAGCGACATGATTCACCACTTGCTGTCTCGTCGAACTTTAAGCATTTTATCTTTCATATTATTTTTCGCAATAGTGTCCCGCCGATCCATTTTGTAGTAAAACTTTGGCAATGCTAGTTAACAGTATCTCATAGATTTTTTTTTCAGAAGTAAAGAAACCAGTTGTTATAAAGTCTGTACGACTAACTGTTGTTTATAAGGTCATTATCCTTTTCAGTAATCTAATTTAATTTTCATACCCATAAAAATTCAATCACGTTTAACATACGGTCATTTGTTTCATGCACCTTTCCAAGCCCTGATAACTTCATTTCAAATTTACAAAATAATCATATACCCAATGATTCCTGTAACTCAATATATACTTCTTATAAACACTCAATAGCCAAAAATAGTCAATATCTTAAAGAAAATTCAATTTTATACACAACCAACTTTGCAGAACATTTCATGTTCTATTTCTAATTCAAAGCGAACAGGTTTCTTTAATAGATAAGAGGCCTTGAGTTCGATTAACACTTCTTTTATAACCTTATCATGTGATCATCTTTTAAGTCATTCTCATTCTTAAATTACAATGCAATAAGATATTTCTCTCTTCTCTCCTCTAAGTTTCATATTCTGCTATCCAGAGTCCAAACACACCTGTGATAAATACTACTTTATCTTCTGCATTACTTTGTCTGAAATGACGACGTTAACTAATTCATCATTCGTGTCACTGTATGCAGTTCTCATTCTACTTTCTCATTTCAACTTACTTGCCTTAGGAACATTTATGTTTTTATTTGACGTCTCAATTATAACGTTTTCTGCCCTCACTTTTATATTTTCTCAAATTCGCAACTTCACTCACCCGTTTCTCAAATCATAATTGCACATACCAATCATTATTCTACTAACCAGGATTCATTAAGAAGTTGACACACAGAAAAAAATTGCTCAATGCAGCATTTTTTTTATCCATGCATTAAAAGTTATTGAATAAAATAATGTTCGAGCACTCCTTACTAAGGTTTACTGCTCATTGCCTTATAAAAATGAATTTGTTGACGGTAGATGTCTTACTCCTCTTCTAAATATATGCTTGAACCCTATACAGTTGAAAGAGATGTATGGCACAATGGAAGAGGCCATGTGTTTGTCTAAATATGAGGAATTAAGAATTTGAATTTTAGAAAAAGGTAAAGTAAAATATTAGAACACATGTTGCTGATACCATTTCATTGTGTTCTTTGACGTTAAACTAATTTACGGAGGCAGTTTTTCGAGGAGCTTCTACGTGCCAGGTTCACCATTGTCATGGTTACATATTCAAATTAATTTTCCCACTCAGTAACTCATCTTGTGTACATAGATTCATCTTTATTTCTCTTGGAACGTTATTTATATTTCCATATCCTCAGTTATATCTTAATGTGCAGCTAAATTTGCATGGAGTCTTTTGTAACTTAAATGAGCCATGCTTCATTTTTTGTATCCAAAAATTAGACCCTTTTCCCAATTAGTTATTTTTTTTTTTTTTTTAATCACAAGATCGATATAATTTCTTCTTGAATATGCCTTTGGTCTCAATGGTATTCTTTAATTAATCATGCTTCCCCTGACCGCCTAGAATATTCATATTTCACTGGAACTAACTTCATTCCCAACCATTCTACGCGAATCCATCTTTCTTCCCACATTCTTTTATCTCTAAAATTATTGGATAGAGACAATAAAAAGACAATGCAATAAGCAAAGGTAGACAAAATCAGTCTTACAAGCCTGTATTACTTCCCGTCATAATAAACTAAAATTATTGTTTTACTTTGTACTATACATTAAAAGTAAAGTGTTCTATTTTGTTTATCCGAACTGTTTATAAGTATAATATGCAAACCAAGACGTCACTGAATTAATTATATATTATTTTAAAGATTCAAATTAATTCAAACATTTACTAAAAAAATGGGAGTTGGATTATGTGTTTCCTTAACCGTCATAAAGCTAAGCAACACATGAAAAATTCATCTGGGGTTCAATTGATGCCATAGAGACCACCAGCCTCATCGTACTTTCCGGAAACCTTCCTTTTAATGTCCCTAGAGATGAGATCTTCATTTGTCATTGAATCTATGGTTTTGAACAGCTTATGCCTTTCAAACAAATTCTTCGTTCGTCCCCATATATCTTTTTGTTCTTCCTATTTCTTTTCACACACTTCCACTTTCTCATTCTACTCCCCACCTCTTCATATAATTGCTTAATTATTTCTCCATTGAATTATCCTCCATCTGTTATTCCTCTTCCTATATATTTTATTTTATATATGGAATTTGGGCCAGATGACCCAGCACTGACATATTGTACAGCTGGGGTTTGCCATGAAGTAAGAAGTTAGAAGTGGTCGGTGCAGCTATATAATAAAGGATCTAAAAGACGATTTAATCTGAATGCCTTTCAACAATGACTTCAGGGCACCTCGTGAGGTGCACTGACGGCATTATCCCACTTTCGGGCCACTTCGTGATGAGTCTACTTCTCTTACATTAGGCTTCTTCCTGTCTTTCCTCTTTTGGCATCTATCCACTTGCCCAATTATTGATATTTTTTTTCATTCCAAGTGATGTGAAATGAATTATTCTTCAAGTACGCGAGCCTTGAAAATAGTTGGAAGAATGAAATGTATCTATGGCAACAAGTTCTCAGCAAATTACGTTTGAAATTGCGGAAAATGAGAAAAAGTAAATAAAAATTCAAACGAGAAATAGAATGAGTTTGACGTTCACACAAAGCCCTTAGTTAACCTCAATGTGGTTTTCTGCTTCTCGTTAATTAGAGATACCATTTCTACTATTCAGACTCACATTGTTACCTTGTTTATACATACCTTTGATTTACTTTGCTCTATTTTATTCATTAGAAGAATCTCTTCTTGAACCTCTTATATCTACAAAACATATCAAGAGGAAATCAGGAAATATCTTTAATTAAAAAAAATATATATATATATATAACGTTACTGATTTCGGAAGTAATACGAATATGGAATCGTTATCAACTAAGCAATCCTGAAATTAATATGTATATATATATATATATATATATATATATATATATATATATATATATGCACATTCCAGTATGTATATATATATATATACATATATATATATATATATATATATATATATATACATATATATATATATATATATATATATATATATATATATATATATATATACATAGAGAGAGAGAGAGAGAGAGAGAGAGAGAGAGAGAGAGAGAGAGAGAGAGAGAGAGATTTATAAACACTATCATAATGTTAAAGTCAGTATAAAGATACACTTTATGGCATATTCAAACATACTACCACTACAGAGTTATGGGTTCCTTTGACTGGCGAGACAGTACCACATTGGACCCTTCTCTCTGGTTACGGTTCACTTTCCCTTTGCCTACACATACACCGAATAGTCTGGCTTATTCTTTACAGAATCTCCTCTGTCCTCATACACCTGACAATACTGAGATTACCAAACAATTCTTCTTCAGCCAAGGGGTTAACTACTGCACTGTAATTGTTCAGTCGCTACTTTACTCTTGGTAAGGGTAGAAGACTCTTTGGCTATGGTAAGCTGCCTTTCTAGGAGGACACTCCAAAATCAAACCATTGTTTTCTAGTCTGTACAATGGTCTTCCACTGTCTTGGATTAAAGTTCTCTTGCTTGAGGGTACACTCGGGCAAACTATTCTTCCTCTTATTTTGTTGAAGTTTTTATATTATAGTTTACATAGGATATGTTTATTTTAATGTAACAGCTCTTAATATTTCGTATTTTTCCTCGTTTCCTTTCCTCACTAGGCTATTTTCCCTGTTGGACCCCCCGGGCTTATACAATCCTGCTTTTCCAACAAGGTTGTAGTTTAGCAAGTAATGTTAATAATAATAATAATAATAATAATAATAATTAGGTCGGCTAAGGCACCAGCCACCCATTGAAATACTACCGCTAGAGAGATATGGGGACCTTTGACTGGCCAGATAGTACTACATTGGGTGTCTCTCTGGTTACGGGTGTTTTTTCCTTTACCTACATATACACCGAATAGTTTGGCCTATTCTTTACGCATTCTCTTCTTTCATCATACATCTGACATCACCTAGATAACCGAAAATTTCTTCACACAGGAGGTTGACTATTGCATTGTAATTGTTCGATGGCTAATTTCCTCTTGGTAAAGGTAGAAGAGACTCATTAGCTATGGTAAGCATCTCTTCTAGGAGAAGTTCACTCCAAAATCAAACCATTGTTCTATAGTATGGGGTAGTGCCATAGACTCTTCCACTATTTTAGGGTAGAGTTCTCTAGCTTGAGGGCGCACTCAGGCACGCTATTCTATTTGTTTCCTTATTTCCTTTCCTCGCTGGGCTATTTTCCCTGTTGGAGCCCTTGGGCTTATGGCATCCTGTTTTTCCAACTAGGGTTGTGGCTTAACAAGTAATAATAATAATAATAATAATAATAATAATAATAATAATAATAATAATAATAGATGTTTGAATTAGTGATACTTGTATCATTAATAGTGAAGCTGAATTGACATCAGTTATAAAATATCAAGTAATTAAACAGCAAGACACGATTTAAAAACATCCATCGTTCACTGTTAACAATTTGAATAAAAAAAAATCTTTCCCCAAGAAATCAGCTCATAGAAAAGGATTAAAAAACTTTAGATGTATTTCACATTAAGTCCAGTATCCAGTTGTCTTGTGCTGTAATTTGAATTATTTTCCTATTTTTAATGTACCCCATATAACATTGATTTTTTAAAGACATCAAGTATAAATTCAAGGGGAAGTTTAAGAAAAGGCCAATCTCATATTGTGCATCTTCTCATCTAAACTCCTGCAGGATAAAACTCTTAATTAGCCAAGTCTCCAAATCAATCTCAAGTTCCTGAAAAGTGGGGTCCACTGGATACGCCTATGTTGCTCTTTCACTTTATTGTGGGTGACCCTGAAGTTTTAGTTTCTTTGGCAACAACACATTTACACCAATATACTGTACATAATGTTGTTGTTCCTTCAGCGGATACAGTATGGTTGACGTTTTCACGTAATATATTTTGAGAGCACCACTATTACATTATTGTTATTATTGTTATTACTTGCTAAGCTATAACCTTAGTTGAAAAAGCAGGATGCTATAAGCCCAGGGGGTCCAACAGGGAAAATAGCCCAGTGAGGAAAGTAAACAAAGAAAAATTTAATATTTTATAATAGTAACAACATTAGAATAAAAATATCCTATATGAATCATAAAAGTTTTAACAAAACAAGAGAAAGAGAAATATGATAGAATAGTGCACCCAAGTGTACCCTCAACAAAGAGAACTGTAACCCAACACAGTAGAAGACCATAATACCTAAATGTATTCGCTGCCCAAGCTACTACAGTAGGTGACAATAGAGTCGTTGACCGGTGCTGCAGGTCTCTGGGACATCACTGAGTGTTATTGCTCTTGTTTTGCTCAACGAGACGTTTTGCAGGGTGCTACGGATACTGGCAATCTCCATCAGAATATTCTGAATCGCCAATGTAAGGGTTAGTGTTGCTATCGTAGTTGGTGTTGGAGGTATAGAGCTACTTTTTATTTTTCTTATCTTTATAAATGGCTTTAGTGATGGAGGTGGGAGAATGTAAATGGTTATAAAACTTCTTTTTTTATATCAAGCAAGTAATAATATCCATTATCTTCCCGGGGTAATTTCATTTTAATTTGAAATTTAACATCAATGTACTATGCTATTCTATAATTTGAATAAAAATAAACTAAAATAAAATTAGAAGAGTTATAATAGCTACTCTGTGCCGTCGACCTTACCCCTACATTAAATTTGGTCTTTTATTTAAAAGCAAAATTTTCATGTTCTTTATTTCTATAAACAGTTATTCATTATTTTACTTTTTTCAATCAATAAATATCTCGTTGCTTGCAGGAAATAATGCTGTGATTTGTTTGCCAAGCAGGAAGGTGACGCAAAAGTTTTCACTGAAAATTCCCTCTTGTGTCATTTGCCAGATTACCAACGGTTTCATGCGTCCTTATGTGTCAAAGAATATATTTTCGATCAGGGTAAAATTTCACCTCCGTCCCTTTCATGTAAGACATAAAAGAATCTGCAATACATTCTATGCATTGAATTCAGTCTAAGTACAGAATCGTACATGAGTTGGGCCTTAATATTTGTCAAAAAGAGATATAAATCCAAGAAAGCCTCCTCTATACAGGTACCAGGATTCGACCCTTGTGCTTGTTAAGGGAGAGGTCATATCTTAAGCAACATATAAGGATCAATGGCACATGTGAATTATTATGGAATCAAGTGTTCCCAAAGCTTGTCGGTTATCTCTTGGCCACTACTCCAAATAAGTGGTATGGCACTTGAGTTTGACAGCGAAGAAACCACTATTGCTACCAAGTTAATCGTAATTCATCTGGACAGACCCACATGTCATCCTTATCTTTGGAGAAATTCAAACTTGGCACAGTATATTCAACACAGTAAAGCTTTTTTCCAGGGAATAGAAAAGAAACTTGTGGGAAGTTATAAACACATCCACACACACACAAACACGCACACACACACACACACACACACACACATATATATATATATATATATATATATATATATATATATATATATATATATATATACACATATATATACACACACATATATATATATATATAAACACACATATATATGTATATATATACATATATATATATATACACACTCTCATATATATATATATATATATATATATATGTGTGTGTGTGTGTGTATGTGTGTGTGTGTACTTGTGTGTGACTGTGCGCGTGTGTAAATATTTTTGTACGAATATATGTACAAACATTGTCATACTCAACTTTGTAGTAACCTCGAAATATATCAATATAAATATTATATATACACATATATATATACATACATATATATATATATATATATATATGTGTGTGTACGTATGTATATGTATATGTGTATATATATATATATATATATATATATATATATATATATATATATATATAGATGCAAACGTATCAATCTAATTTTGAACATGGCAAAAGATAATCATAAAAAGACATTTTGCATGGAAAAGTAAGCAAAATTCAAACCTTTCTAAAGTAATAAATAATTGGTAATTTATTTATAATTGTATTACAACTGTCTCCATTACTACTGAAGTAACTCTCATAGTAATTACATAAAATGGTCTATATCACTAAATAAAAAATAATCCAACGCTATTTATCTTCCTTCATGAAAGTGAATAATGATGATGAATACATCTAAAGACACAGAGGCGCCGAGATATTTTGCAGGTCAATCTATTTCCTCCTTTCTAAAGTGACCTGAAGACAAGACAGAAACTTGCATATCCATTATTACTAATTGCACTTAATCACCTCTCAAAATTGCGAATATTCAAAGGCCATTCTTTATTCAATAATGACGTCAAGAAAGTAAAGGAAGGTTGTCTATTCAAGATAATTGCTACAATTATGTGCCAAAGCCTACGTAGTTGATAGATTTATAATCATGTAAATCGTAGGACTATTTGGCATTATTTACCATTTTTATTGATTAGAAAGAAGGTAATGACAGTATATCGATGGTCGAAATTCCATTTACGCAATAGAAATAACACATGTCATTACCACAAGATGTATAAATGGAAGTCATTTTCAGTACCCTTTCCTGTCTTTTGAGTAACATTTCGAAGATTCTGAATACCTGGAAAATCCAATACGATTTCCTTAACTTCAGCACGATTGAATTACACGCTGAACAGGAAAAATCGTGATCTGAATAGCTCATTTAACATTGCGCGAGAACCTTTTACAATACCTGACCAGACTTTTAATTTACCATGCTATTCAATTAATAAAAATGGGTAAACTTCAGCTGCTCCAAGATTCACATGTTTCAGAAATAGTATCCCACTGTGCAAACAATGAGAGTCACTTATGTTACGTCATTTAGTCTCCCCGAAATACTCGATAGTTTGAAGTAGTTTCTGCAACCTCACCTTCCTTGTGAGATATGGAGGGAGGGAAGGAAGGGTTAGGGTTGGGGGAGCCCGTGGGTCTATCTGGTGTGTTATTGGCAGCCATTGCCTGACACTCCCTACTTCTACCTTGATGGAGAGCGGGCTTGGGCACTGCTCATATGTATCTGGGGCTATTTTCCAGTCCCTTGACTCTGCCATTCATGAGCAACCTTAAAAAATTTAAACAAATCTATCCAGTGAGAAATCTATATCTATAACCTGGCTGAGTGGCTCAATCATTGTCATAGTGCTCAGCCTTTGATTTGTCCCTGGCGGGTATTTCCAATTTCAATTATGAAATCTTCACGGGACCTTTCTTTTCAATAATTGAATTTCGAAAATGTTCTGTTCTGTTCCGCTTGGCAAATCGGAATTTGACATGTATCAAAGGCCAGATTAGTTTCATTTGTAGCACAAATTTCGATTATTTGTCGACATTTGTATCCATTTGAATAGTTTCCTATGAAAGCAGAATAATGCAATTGGATCAAATTAATGAAGATAGTGATCATTAAAAATACATGGCACCTGATTATTACCTAACCTTTTGCAAGATCAATCTTTCCCGTTCTTATAAATTCTCTTTGTAAACAGCTGAGCCATAAATATCTCTCATCATCTTTATAACTGGCGAAGTCTTGACAAGGACGACCAGGTGCTCTTTCCGTTGATCTAACGAAGATTTTCTAATTAAATACAACTTTTAACAGACGGTCATGATGATTAAAAAAATTTTGGCAGGACTTTATCTTGCCTTTACGACGAATTCTTTTCCCTTTTTTCCCGTGAAGAGTTTTATATAAGATTTCCAAGGTACCTGTGAGACAAGAGACCACACCACCAAAATCACGCAAGCCAGTTTTACCAGTCAGCGCACATGAGACTTGGCGCCATGGGGTCGAGGTGCGATATTGATTTTTTTTTAACTCCCATTTTTCTTTTTTTCCATTATAAGGTCACCAAACCGATATCAACGGCCTCGGAGCATGGCGACACAGAGTCATTCGAATTAAGTGCTGATTAGAACTTTGGATTTACAACTCCAGGTTTGACCAATAAGGGAACCTGTCTCCTACTTGGTATCGCAATAGCTAATCAGAAGACTGGGGGATTTCTAGATAGCTGGATCTTCTTGTCTCCGATACTTCATTTGATTGACCATTTTCGGAAATGGGGTTCCTTATGTAGACGTGATACCGTCCGCTTCTTTATGATGCCATTAAGGTTATGTGCTTAAAGTTTAATGTATATGCAGGAGTATGCAGGTTACATACTTAAAATATCCATTCTAATACAGTCTTAAAATAACGCTAAATCTGAAAACACTAATAAATAGCTTATATAAACGTGTACACACACACACACACACACACACACACACATATATATATATATATATATATATATATATATATATATACACACACATATATATATATATATATATATATATATATATATATATATATATAATCTTGTTTTGTTAAAGATTTTATAGTTTATATAGAAAATATTTATCTTGATGTATTTTTTCTTAAAATATTCTATTTTTCCTTGTTTCCTTTACTCACTGGGCTATTTTCCCTGTTGAGGCCCATGGGCTTGTAGCATACTGCTTTCCCAACTAGGGTTGTGGCTTCGCAAGTAAAAATATATACATATAAATATAAATTATATATGTCCATAAATCATATATATATATATATATATATATATATATATATATATATATATATATCGATAAACATATACACATATATATACATATATATATATATATATATATATATTATACATACTGATAAACATACACTATATGTATATATAAACGTATATATATATATATATATATATATATATATATATATATATATATATATATACATATATATATATATATATATATATATATATATATATATATATATATATATAAGGCAAGTGTTTTTGGTTATCGTAGTACGGATTTTCGGGACTATGTTGAACCCAAAACCATTACTAAGTCCAGCCAGCTGAATATGGGCACCAACGTTCGTTGAGGTTAAGAAAAGAGAGCGCTGTTATAGTCATTAACCTGCAAACAATTGACGATATATTAGAAGGCTGTATGAGAGAGAGAGAGAGAGAGAGAGAGAGAGAGAGAGAGAGAGAGAGAGAGAGAGAGAGAGAGAGAGAGAGAACATCGTTTACAATTACAAGTGTAGAGCTCAAACAGACCTAATACGTCCATCTTGGCCTTAAGGAATTTCCATGGAGACATGACTCTTCCCATCCTATTCTAGGAGGGAAGATGCTCTCTAAACAAACAGGCTCTCTTCCTAAGGTTCAATTTCGCTAATGACGGCCCATTATGCCCGTACAAGCACACAACCCCGAATGTTCATTAGGGTGAAATAGTAGCAGATTCTTGCTATCGATCTACTCATCTCGGCAACAAGACACCCTCACAAAAACTTGTTTCCGCTGCTTTTATATTTAGTAATTCGAGCCCGAGCGAAGGCTGGCTGTTTGTGTCTTGCAATGTGTGTATCACATGGCTTGAGTGTTCAAGTCTGCCGATGCCAAAGCATCCACTGATAACGTCACAACAATTACCACCTCCCGATACAGATCTACCATTGCTTATCATTTTCCACCGTCATTTTTATTTTTTTTTTATTTTTTTTTTTTGGTCACACTTAAACAATTATCTTACAAGAAATCGACAAACATCTAAAAGGAATAGGAAAATCAATAGAAAATATCTAAATATTAGCAGAAATTTATTTTTAAGTTACTTGCTAATATATAAACAGCTTTCCCTCGTAACTCTGTGAACAAATGCCAATGGAAATGTTTAACTCCGTGGCAGCATGACGAAGGAAAGAGAAGCAATGCTTCGATTATTACAATATTTTTGTCATACCATTTTCTTGCTCAATTTATCCCAAATTAAAACCAATTGTACACCCACACCAACACTCGCGTGCGTACAAACACACACGCACAGATATGTGTGTGTGTATATATATATATATATATATATATATATATATATATATATATATATATATACATACACATATATATATGCATGTATATATATATATATATATATATATATATATATATATATACACATATATATATGCATGTATATATATATATATATATATATATATATATATATATTTATATATTGTATCTATCTATGCATATACATACACTGTATATATATATATATATATATATATATATATATATATATATATATATATACACAAATGAATAATTTGCTTTGATGTCTAAAATATTTTCCTGGGTAACCCAATAGACCTAATCTCATTACGGATGAATTTTACAGTGGCGTGGTGTTGTAAATAACCTTTTAGGCTCCCTAAGGTTTTGCCTTCGCTTCGAGATGGTATTTTCCAAAGCTAGCCGCATCCCATATTAAAAATAGCTGGAGACAATTATAACACATTTTCAAGATCCCTATAAAGAAAAGATATGCGTTTATCGTAGCAAATTTTGTTTTACCAGAATCGAAATTAGTTCATTGATTGAGGCTATTGACATATATTATATACATATATATATATATATATATATATATGTGTGTGTGTGTGTGTGTATGAATATATACATATGTATATGTATATATATACATATATATATATATATATCTATATATACTGTAGCTATATATATATATATATATATATATATATATATATATATATATGTGTGTGTGTGTGTGTGTGTGTGTGTATGAATATATACATATGTATATGTATATATATATACATATATATATATATATATATATATATATATCTATATATACTGTAGCTATATATATATATATATATATATATATATATATATATATATATATATATATACATATATATATGTATACGTATACATATATATATATATACATATACAGTAATCTTATCAAATTGTCTTTTTACCCGCTCTCTCTCTCTCTCTCTCTCTCTCTCTCTCTCTCTCTCTCTCTCTCTCTCTCTCTCTCTCTCTCTCTCTCCACTAATTTGATGGTATACCTCGTAATAGTCTCAGGTTTAGAGTCTTTTCACAAGTATTACAATACGAAAAATAACAATAACTCTTAAAGAGATACAAAACGATTAATTATTTCCCAATTTAACTGGCAACTTTTAACTAAGAGATTATTATCCTTTTTCTTATTACCATTTTCTTCATCTCGTTCCGTTGGTGAGATTTTTCCACGTCCAAATCCTCCATGTGAAGGATGACGACTGCAAGTGCTAGGCATGTCAACAAGGACATTGTAACCCTAGTCATGGGTATTCATCGTTCTGCTCACAATGAAATATGGGCATGGGCAATATGCCCTACGTTTCAACACGCCAAAATAGAGAAAAGACCTCTTAGCCATCACAGACCTGTTTGGATTGGTGCGGTCACTGCAGATATAGCTGTCATCACGTGAGCGTTGATTAGAAAGAACTATGATGTCATTACTCGCAGGTCACATGGACTGGTCTCTTTGTTTGTTATCTTTTCTAAAGGATATAATTTTATCTGTGAGGTATCCAAACTAATTGTACTCTCTGACAAAAAAAATAAAAAATAAAGGATAATTGAACAATGTAAAAGTTATAAGGAGAATTGAATTGAATTTAACATAAAATTTAGGCCTTAATGCAATGTATAATGTATAATGCAAATTAATCAACCATATCCGTGCTCTCACATTTGATATCATTTTAACTTCTAAAACCAATCAAACAACTTTCATACAACAGTATGTAAATGCAAAATAAGGAGGGATTAAAAGGATAAAAAAATAAATTAATAAAATTATTTAAAGCTCATGATATAAACCAATACTCTCTATAAATTATTTCAAGTTCAGGGTATTACAATTTACCCCCAATATATCTCTTAAAGGTTTGTCCTGGAGAAAATGTGTCCTCTGAAGATTAAAAATAGGGCAATCAACTGAAATATGTTTGATATCTATTGTCACTTGACAGGTATTACAAAGAGGGGCCTGTCTACCTTCACCACTCTTCATTAAATAATTGTGGGTTGCATGTGTAAGGCCAATGCGCAGTCTAGTTAAAATGATGTCATCCCTCCTACTTGTATTATCAAAAGGTGACCATTTCTCCACTGATGGGTGGATTTGTTTCAATTTTGTATTGGTGGTCAGTTCAGACCACTGAGCCTGCCAATTAATTTTTTTTTTCTTTTTCTTTTTGGAGAAAATTTTTGGACAAGCTTAAAACAAATTAAATATTTCCTAGCACTTTCAATAAGCAAGTTTAACAATCAATTTGTGTAACAATAATAGACAAATTATAAAAAAAAAATACTGCAAATGTTCCTAAAATTGCTTGCCCTATAACTAAGTGCTCAGGCAGTGACAAAGACGTCGACCTTTTTCAGTACGGTATTTGAAAAGCCATTTTAGGGTTGAAACAGCAAGTGGGGATTTTACATCCTAGATTCAGAGGTAAGTGAAGATTCTGTATTACCCGTGTGTCACACGAGCTTACATAGTGACGACATTTTTCTTTTTTGTATATATTATCCTTTGTATCTTCGCTCTCCCCTTACACTGACAGTCACTTGTTTTAACCTGTCTGCATACTCCATTGTTAACTGTTAACAGAACCGGTTGCCGGTTTGACAAGAAATAGCATGTCTGCAGTTTGAGACCATACCGGGACCTAGTGTGTATATATACCCGATGTGTCGTAATAAAGTTACCTAGTTGCTTTCATCTCGGCTTTGAGTCACAACCTACTCTTGGCACGTCACAATTCACTTTACGAACTTATCGCTTGTTTTACGATCCGTACATCATCTTGTTACTTTAGAGATATTTACTGACCTCTAAATCTTATTTGCAAAAATATTCTATTATGTTTGAATGGAATGAAATACAGTACGATGTTCGACTATTTCTTCAAATGCCTATTGTAATCATATACACATTTGGAAATATAAAACTTCATTTGTCATTCCCACACATTCATACAAATGAGTATACAAATATCATTCACATACATCCATACGTGTGTATCCGCGGCATTAATGTAGAGTAAATTAAATTTGGTGGTAAAACCTCACTCTTGTATTTAGATATGAAATTAATAATAATAATAATAATAATAATAATAATAATAATAATAATAATAATAATAATAATAATAATAATGATAATAATAATAATAATAATAATAAATTCGACTTGCTGGGGCTAGCGTACACTAGAAAGAGACCAATTAGGAAATACCTCTTCAAACATCGAATGCGTTTTACCCAGCACTTAAATCTCATTGGTCACAGCCTACATAACAACCGAAATTAAGTAACAAGACACCAACATCTGCTTACATGTCGTTAGGAAAATTATTTCCCACTACCTCATAACGCGTAATTTTCTTTTATTGGCTTTTGAGTCAGTGGGATTGCTGAGCGGAACTATGAATGGTTACAAAACACTATATATGAGCCTTTTCTAAAAATCTAATTAAGGAGGGCTTTCAGATCTCGATAAAATTCCTTGGTTCTTAACAATCTTTTATATTTAGAAAAAAAAAAATGAAAAAATAATAGGTCGTTAACCACGTCGTTCAATTTCACCGAATTTTATAATGTTGGACAATATATTAAGAAGGAAGGATGACTTTTATTCGCATAATTCTACTGATGCCATATATGTTCTCTTTTATTATCCCTTGTTGTTCAGTAGAGATGATTATTTCTGATAGGTATATTTCTGAGCTTGTGCTGGCAATAAATGCAAGCATCACAATACTGGCCCTTTTGAGAGCAAATGAGCTTTATTATTCTTATACAAACTCTTCCATAACTGCTTTCTAAGGATATTATCCGAATTATTCTGCTCTCTCTCTCTCTCTCTCTCTCTCTCTCTCTCTCTCTCTCTCTCTCTCTCTCTCTCTCTCTCTCTCTCTCTATCTATCTCTCCATGTTAATTTCTTCCCTCTTTCTTTTCTAGGTCTATTTTATTTGTACACTGAGATACCCATGAAATGACTGCATCTCTTTACTCCATTTGGTTTTATTTTTCCAATGTAAACGGTACAATAAATTTGTTTTCTGTAATTTCTATTCTCCTTTGATACCTTTTCTTATCTAAAAGCGTTAGTTTTATTATAAGACGTCTTGATTCTCGATATATTTCTAGGATATATTTTATTACTCGTCCACTTCTCTTCCATTTTCGAGAGCAATTTTTTCCTATTTTTATTTGCATTTTAAACTGCGAATTACCGAAAGCTATTCATTGACTGTGTGTTCTTGGTACTAAATATTTATTTCTTATAAAGTTTTCTTGTAATCTATAGCTCTTTGTTTCTGATTTAATCATGAATATTTCCTGAACAACTGCACTAAACTCGATACATTTATACTCGACGTTTCTTAAAAACTCGTGCCATGCCTCACTTGAAAAGGTAAGATAATTTTAGACTCCCTGACAGTCCTCTCATCCATAAAGTCTCCAATACACACTAAAGTCTTCGAGTTAGCTCTGAAACCGAAAATCCATGATGTTTTACGTTCATTGGTAATCGCACTTGCTGGTTTATTGCTTTGAATTATCACATATTCTTCCAGCAGACATCGAGAACTGCCTGCCCGACTTGAGAAACTGTTTCTAACATCCATCTACATGATTGTGTATGCATTGGTAAAGCAGCTTTTAGTGTTATTAGTTAACGCCTCTCCTATCCACAGATTGCCTTGATTATTTGTTCGCAGATAAATAGAAATACATACATACATACATACATACATACATAAAGACAATTTTAAGGAAGAAAATGTTCATATTTATCGAGACTGCAAGTTTAATCTATTTCAAATCTGTCAAGAAAATGAGCAAACGTTTTCATTGTGAGGATATTGAAAAATCAAGATATGACTACCTATAAAGACTTCAGCCAATAGCTATTTGTTCTGTAAGCAATATATGGAGAGCTTATTTAATTGAATTGAGAGACAAATTTATATATCACGTGCTTCAGGTTATGCTATATCGAAATCTCCTGATATTATCAAAAAGATAAAGTACAAAATTTAATCAGCCCAGGACATGTGTGAACATATAGATTCAAATTCCTTAATGCGGAGTCAGGAAAAAAATATCGTAAATCTCCTTTATATGCCATTCCTTTATCCACTTTTTAGTAGCCACTGAGGCGGTGGTTGGAGAGAAGGATCTACTGTATGTCCAAGGTACCTAGGCAGTGTTACAAGAGATTCCATTTTAAATAGCATCATTTGGAAAAATTAAATGTATATTTTTTATTTTTTTGTGATAAAAATAAAATAAGAAGTTAAGGTGGCTGAAGTTTCGTTTTTCATTTATTAATATCTGGTTGTCATTTCTAACAAAAAATAATCCGTTAAAGGAAAAGCAAAGTTTTTAAGGAATCAGCCGACGAACGATCATTAGAGCAAAGAAGTATTGGGGAACTCAGGGCTTTATTACTCCCATCCTTTCAAGAAACCTGACCGAATTGTTTTTTAACAACATGCACCTGATGAAATATTCATCGATCTATTTTATAATGAACATCTTTTATGCAGCCAATTTGCAATATCCACTTGGAAGGTATGTAAGACCATGTCTGTGAAGAAATACCAAAGAATAATTTTTTCGATTTTAATGCCATAGACAGTTGGTGTATTTCATTATTTCATTGTTCTTTTATCTTTAAAATCTCTTCGCATACTTTATCCACAAACACATTGCAATATCATTTTTTAGATGTTTTTGCGTATTTCCACAAGCAATGAAGCTTGCATTGTGACATTTCCTTTGAAATCAGTTGAATATCTAATGGTAAGAAAACTTAAAAATTACACTCTCTTCATATTTTGGGATCAAATTATTCTGTAATGGGATTTAATCATAAAAACAAATTATCGACACTATTCAGTTAACATGTGGACATAATCAGAGAAAAGTTCATGGTATCAATTGGTGCTTCCCGATCCCAGTACATCTAGCAAAGAGCCATCAATCTGCAGGAGTTATGTAGATGGATAACACCATTCAGCCGACAGCGAGATAGATGGATGGACGGTTATCGTTGGGTCTGGCGGATATCACAGCATTTGGTTTCAGGGACAGACAGCATTCGAAGCTCAGCTGTTTCTTTGGCAGATTTCCTTTCACGAGGCATTCGATCCTGTGGCACCGAATCTTAATCGGACGTTGTTGGATCCCATATAAAATATAATAATAGACCAGTGAATTTCCGGAGACTCAATTTGTTAAATAAACCCCGTAACAGCTTTTGCAATGTTCCTAGACTTTTCTCAGCACAGTAAATTCCATTTCCCGGATTCAACTTTAACCCCCTGGTGAAATGAAGTGACACGGAGCTTTCTTTTCATGGTACCGTTCCGTCGCACGCTAACCACTTCGGATTTCATCTAATAGATAATTCGTTATCATGAACGCCAAGTGAATAACAGAGGAATGAGAATGGATTCATCTTAATAAATAAATGAACATACACAGCAAAAGTTTTCGAAAATATAAAAGAGGAGAATGGATTCTATATTTTCAAGATAATTGGATAAAGAAGTGACTGGTAAACTCTTGTAAATTCAAGAAAGACCAGAAACTCCGAACTTTATGCACGTGACACATCATGTTTGAAAAAAAAAAAAAGTGTTTTATATATCCATTAACTTCTCACTAATGAAATAGGGAGGAATCTTCTGGAACTATAAAGAATAGACGTACGTATGCATTTCAACAAAGATACCGGAACATGAATATTCGTACTCAAGTATTCATGTAAAAGTGAGCAGCGGCGTTATTAATTAATACTTAAACGTGTAAATGAAATTTATCATTGTATCCGAGCGCTACTGCACTTGAACTACTTCGGTCAACTTTTGGAAGTAGACTACGTTCTATTTAGGCGTGTCGAACTCTACTTTTAATAACATTGCAGCTTTCAAACGCCATAAGTTAAGTACTAAGAACTAGATAATATGGGAATTGTCCACCCCTCCTCATCATATATCCTCCTATACTTCATTTACTTTTCTTTGATGACTTCTCTAATTATGTCTGCCCTTCATCAGGCGGCCAGATGGCTCTGTTCTCTACCACCGAAGCTCAAAGCCCTAGCTAACTGAAATTCATGTACAGAGTATCTTGTACTTAATTGTAAAATCAAGCATCAAGTGATAAGTCAATTTCATTTTTTTTTTCTGAAGCTTGCTAGATAAGATAAAAACGGTTAATTTCACCTAGGCCACTAACAACAAAAATGACAACTTAGGCAATACTGCATCATAATACTCATTGCATAATCATTATAACATTTACACGATCGAATTTGAGCTTCAGTCATCTAGAGTGAGCAATTGTCATGACAGCAGTGATCATCATCATAAGCAATATTGAATTCTACATTTTTTTTAATACAAACAATAACAACCTTCTCTCCATCTATGTATCTTTTTATTAACTTATTTTCCGAGCATCTTTTGCATAAGTGATACATTATCTATCGTTTTTCGAGAGCTATAATCTGAATGCTACAAATCAAAACCAGAAGACTGTGAGCCCTACACGCATTCATACGGCTAAATTTCATCTAATAAGAGTTTACATAAATTTCTATGGATTAAATGCAACATTTGTTCATAGAGTTATCATTATTAAACGCTTCTTTATAATTATTAATAATTGAGAGCCACAGTAAAAACAGAGATATCTTAACTACTTGTTATATTAAGGCTGCTTCCCCATCTTCCACCTCTTTCCCTCGCCGTTATGAAAATATGAGTAGACTCAAGTGATGTAAGTCATAACATTGTTTGCTACCTCAGATACTTGGATAGGGCTCAAACATTGTCCTCTATATAGCCTTCGTGTGTGAGAAACTGTTTATGTTTTTTGTTTTTTTTTTCCATAACGATATACTACGAAACATCTCATTGTAACCAGTGAAAATGTCACTAAACCCACAAGACGGAAGGTAGCCTATATGTAAAATCCCTCAGTGATGAAATGTATCGTAAATTTATAGACTTTTCATCAAAAATGATTAGGAAGCCGTGAAAAGCTACTTCCTCGTTGATAGGGTAGGTAGCCAATATCATTAAGATATATTTTCTAAATTGGCCTCTCATTTCCTTATTTTACAAACCAACTGAAATTTAATGGCATATGAAATAGATACATTTTACAAAAGCAATTATATTTTTAAAAGATATTTTAACATATATCTCTCTCTTTCTCTCGCTCTTTCCTTCATCAACTTTATAATATCTAATTATTGATCTTCTCAATTCAAAAAAAAATAATCTTTTTTCCTTTCCCATCTTCTTTCTCTTGCAAGACGGAGGAGACAGGATCGCGTTTCAAGAGACTATCGGATACTCCGGTTTCCTTACCGCTAATCCACCAAGAGACAAGGAAATCCTAGGAGGTTCTGTAGTTGTGTCTTTAGCCACAAAGAATGGAGATTTCCTTTTTTCATTAAGTTTTTCTTCCTCTTTTCATTATATCTTCCAAGAGCTTCATAAAGGGGATGCTCAGGGGCTTCATTCAAGCTTAGAACTCAATTGAGATATTTGGTCAATGAAGTAGTCTAGAATTGTATCATCATATAGTGGTCCACTTCACAAATTTTTTGCGTTTTTTATCTGTTTTTTTGTTTCTACTAAAGACTGTGACAGCTATTTTGATGCCCTTGCTGCTCGTAATGGTGGTCGTTTTGATGATGGCAATGAAGCCGATGGTTATTATAAGCTTATGGTACTTTTGTTCTCGTTGTTGTTATTGCTGTCTAATTTTATTCCTTTTTGCTGTTGTTATGAAAAGGATCGAGTTGGACACATGATGCTATAATTCTTTTATGACTTTTTTTAATACGTTCTAATTGGGATTCACACGAAACAGCTGTGGTTATAAGCGTAAAATGTGTTATTTTTTTATTTTTTTGTCCAGCATTATGCATTTTTCATAGCTCTACTTGGCTTTCATAATGTGCTACTATTGTGTTTCTCTCGGAATTTAATCGGTGTCAGCGACCATGCTAACTATAAAGCCAAATAACTTACTGTCAATCAATCTAGGAATGTGATGCCTCTTTTGTTCGCGTATGTTCATTTGCTGGAGGAATTACTGTAATATCAATACATATTCTTTTTTTCTTTGAGTTGAAATAACATTTTGATGCATACAAAATTGCTCATAAGTTGTCTTTCTTAATTACATGCCTTGATAGGTCATTCCAATTTTCTGATATTTGTCTTCTTATATTTCAAAATCTCTCTCTCTCTCTCTCTCTCTCTCTCTCTCTCTCTCTCTCTCTCTCTCTCTCTCTCTCTTACATCCACACACAAGCATATATATATATATATATATTTATATATATATATATATATATATATATATATATATATATATACATATATATATGTATATATATATATATATATATATATATATATATATATATATATATACTACAGAACGTTTACATACATAAAACATGACATAAACGATTTCCAAAATGGGTTATTTCACTATTATGTTTTTTCATGATAATCATAAGACAGCCTCAGGGATCACTAGCTACCACATAGACAAAAAAAAATGAAATACAATGTTACGCAGCGTAACGTCCCTAGTGTAGTGTCTCTACCCTCTATTATATCATATTGTATTCTGCACTAGTAAAGAAATATTAGTATTTCTATGACTTTCCTTATTTCCTTTCACTGACAATGATAGAAAAACCACAACTTTTACTAACAAGCATAATTTTTATGCTGACCTCTATTGAGCAAATTTCTGTCAGACAAATTAAAATGCTTCTTTATAATTACTATTACTTAAAGGTATTTTAAAGAAGAGCTTTTAAAAATAATTTATTAATATAAAAAGTCTCAACACCAGTTTTTGTAAATATATTATCAAAGTTAGCAAAGAATGTTTGCTGGTTCTACTAAATAAAAACTAATGATGAAAGAGCCTCATTTTATTATTCTCTCGAGTAGGCCTCCCGCTACTTTGCCTAACTATCTCTTTTTAATTTTTGGGACTGACGATGCTCTCTCTCTCTCTCTCTCTCTCTCTCTCTCTCTCTCTCTCTCTCTCTCTCTCTCTCTCTCTCTCTCTCTCTCTCTCGTTTTATTGAACTGAAAATATTTTGTCAGACAGAAAATTCAATACTCATTACTTCATAATAACGTATTAAAGGTTCTTTTCAGCGCGATATAATTTAGTAATTTGTTCTTGGTACAGATCAGTAATTATTTGGAGGTCATATACGTTAAACAGGAGTGTTATTCTAGTATAAATTTCGCTATTTAATGTTAAATCGACCATTTAGCAATTATAGATAAAGAATCGATAAGATATTTTATGTTCTTTATTCTTTACTTCTCCAAGGCAGTTTATTTATTTCCTTATTTCCTTTCCAAAACAAGCCATTTTTCTCTGTTGAGCACTTGGCCTTGAAGCCTCCCGGTTTTCCCCCTAGTGTTGTACCTTAGCTATTAATATTATATTATATTATATTATATTATATATTATATATATATGTACATATATATATATATATATATATATATATATATATATATATATATATACATACTTCTTCTTCTTTGTCTGCATTTTTCCCACTTTTATGTGGGGTCGATGTTTCTGCCCAGCTTTTTCCATCTCCCTCTGTCCCACACTTCATCACCGGTTAATCCCTTTGATCGAAGATCATCCTTTATTAATATTATATATATATATATATATATATATATATATATATATATATATATATATATATATATTAATGAATTTATGCGAAAAATATATTTAAACTATTCTAAATCTCGTTTGTATAAATGCACTGCCATTATTCAAGGCTTATGATTCCTACTGATAGCCATTCGCTATTGTCTGAAACACCTATTGGCAAAAGTAGAATAGACAGAGCAACATTGTTATATTTTTTTTCCTTCAAAATCTGACTCTTGAATGCAAGATAAAAAATGAAGGGTGGTCTTAAAATAATTGATACAATAATGGCTTTATCATTTAATAAAAAGTTCTTTGCCCTTAAATCTCGCACACAAATATACATATATATATATATATATATATATATATATATATATACATATATATATATACACACACACATATATATATATATATAATATATATATATATATATATATATATATATATATATATATATATGTATATATATATATATTTATATATATGTTTATATATTTATATATATATATATGTTTATACATATATATATATACACACACACACACACACACATATATATATATATATATATATATATATATCATCTCCTCGTACGCCTATTGACGCAAAGGGCCTCGGTTAGATTTCACCACTCGTCTCTATCTTGAGCTTTTAATTCAATACTTCTCCATTCATCATCTCCTGCTTCAAAATTCATAGTCCTCAGCCATGGGGACTGGGTCTTCCATATATTTATAAATGTATATTATTTATATACATATAAGCATACAGACAGATAGGCGATTTTTGTATCGCCATGATCACCAAAACTGTACTAGCGAGGGACACCCATACTAGGTTGGTTTGGTGTGAGCCGTCAAACGAAAATCTCCCACCATCAACAATCTACATTAGCAAGCACGGTGATTAAAACACTAACCAAAACCGCAATATGAATAAATACTTGTCTGAAATCGTCTGAATTGACATGTCAGAGGACTTTGTCCTGCTGTGGACTGGAAACGGCTGCATTGTTCTTGTCGACACACACACACATGTATATATATATATATATATATATATATATATATATATATATATATATATATATATATATATATATATATATTACTCGAAGATTTGAAGATTTGAATAGAGAAAACAGAAATGTAAGACTGAAAATGAATATGAATAAAACTAAGAAAATGTTCAAAGAAAAGGCAGAGACAATAAATAAGAGTTATGGACGAGCCTCTAGAGAATTTTAATGAATAAACGTGCTTAGGACAGACAGAAAGTGATTCCCCAGGACACAAGACCGAAATTAAAAGTATAAGCATGGGATGCAAAGCATTTGGTAAACAAAATGAGATTATGAAATGTAAAATGCCACTTTCTCGAAAATGAAAAATATTTAATCAGATGGACCTACCAGTATTAACTTATGCATCAGAAACTTGGAGCCTTATTAAAGCCCTAGAACATGAGCCTCTTACAACTCAAAGAGCTATTGAATGAATAATGATGGGAGTAACACTAAGATAAAGAGCAACATGGATACGTGAGGAAACTAAAGTAGAAGATATTCTAACATGTAAGAAAATGAAATGGATATGGACATGTCATATAGAAATTGTAAATGTTTTGTGTTATGGTTTTAGTAGTACAAAAACTGCTGAAACAATGGATTTAGTTTGATCCAGTGTACCCGAGTCTACCACATTATTCTTCCTATATTAAAAAGAAAGAGAGATCAGAAACCAGAGACCTAGATCTTGAAGGTATTGAGTCATATCTATGCCAAATTATTGGTTGTGACCTTCTAAATCAAGCTTCACAAAGCAAAACAGTTGTGAACTAAAAATGTTTGTGTATCTCTGACTATTGTTCTCTGTTTTTGATAACATGTTAGCTGAAGATCAAAGCAGTAAGCCCCTTTATGAGGAGATAAAGCACACAGAGGTTGATGGTTAACTTTTAATTTTGCATACCTCCTATGTAGCAAGAATTATACTTAACAATATTAAAAATAGTAAAAAACTACAATGAGATTTGTATGGCACATATAGATGTATATATACTACTTCTACTACACACACGCACACACACACACACACACACATATATATATATATATATATATATATTAGTAAAAACTACAATAAGATTTGTATGATACATATATGAACATACATACATGCATAAAAACATATATATATATATATATATATATATATATATATATATATATATATATATATATATATATATTTACGTGTGTGTCTGGGTGTTTGTGTATTTATTAGTATGCGCATAAACATAACCTCTTTAGATTTCCGTCCTCACCTAAAGACATTTTCACCCTTAGTGAGAGAGATTAAAGAATATTTTACCATATTCATCTTCTGCTAGTATTTTTGTAATGAAGTTCCTATAGCCATGTTCCATTTTATTCTGCTATACGCCTTTTTCCCCTTGTATATGTTGGTGTATAAGGTGCTAACTTTCTACTTTTCGGCAAAGTATACAATATATGGGATGAAGTTGCAATTCCCAAGCCTTTTCATATGAACGTTTGAGGAGGTTTCGAGCCTGGGACGTGGTCACTCGCCTCTGTAAAATCATTATAAGTGTACAATAAATGTAAAGGATGCTAAAAAGTGACCAAACACTACATAAGTTATTGTTTCAAAACTTTTCTTAATTTGTTACTAGTGTGTCTACTGTACATATTCTTAAGCATAAAAATAGAAAAGAAATCTTAATAATTCTCTGTATTGCGTCTATAGAAGTTATATAGATTAAATGAATTTCTTTGTCATATATTTTATTCTTCCACCTACGCCGTGTTTGGGCCATAATGCGGCCATTAATTCACTTATCCTCCCACTATCGAGTGGACTCCTAGAGACACTACTTGCCTGCAAAAACACCTCTGTTTTTGTTTGGTTTTTGCTCGTCAACCTCGTTTGTTTTTTACAACCTTTTTACTCTTCTCTCGGCTGGCTCCTCACCCCGCTCTTTTCACTGATTTACTTTTCTTATCTTTTGAGACATTCGATGTTTCTGTTTGTCTATTGCATCTATTTCAGGTAACGCATTTCAGTAAGCTCTTTTACCCATCCATAAATTTACTTCCTATGAAAGATATAAAATTCTATTCAAGCATATTTTTAAATATATATTTTCTTCAAAATGCGCCTTGTTCTGTTCCAATGTTCAAGCTTATTCTAATTATTAATAGAAAGTACTAGACATTGCGAAGGCTTTGCTACCGACTGATCGGTCCCCTACTCAAAAAAAGAAAAAAGAAAAAAAAAATACAAGGATACGTATTCGTGAAACAACTGTTCGAAAGAACTACAGTTATAAACAAAATCGAAGCTCTTCCTCCTCGCTGCCAACAAATGCCTCACGGTTCGTTCTTCATTTCTTTACCTTAGAAGAAAGAAAACAAAAGATTAATTCTCATCCGTTGCTTGTCTCCTTAGCCATACGAAGGCCATCTGTTCAGTCAGTCTTGTGTGTTTGTATGCAAGAATCTTTACGCTTTGAGCGAGTTCATCAAGTGAAATGTTGTTTCGTATTATACTTATTAGAAAGGAAATAAGTCTACTGTCTCATAGAATAAATTTTTTCACAAAGATTAATATTAAAGTGCGGGCATTACGGCCAATACATTTTAATTGGAATTTCCGCTCTATATAGTAATTATCAATTTTAAATAAAACAATAAATTTCCTCTGTAAAATTTCCAACTATGATAACAGTGTAAATGTGTAAAAATTAACATTGCACTGAAGCGTTGTATATCCGTCTGTAATTCAGTCTCAAACAATCAAGAGTCTTACTGTTACGATCACCTAAAAAGAAACCATACAGTGGAACTTACAATAGCTATTACCAACATTAACACCTACTATATTCAATATATATATATATATATATATATATATATATATATATATATATATATATATATTTCTGGTAAAAATCAGTTGAAAATATGACACATATGCTACGCATTACTGAAAAGAATGCTTATGTTTTATTTTCTTCATTATATTTGAAATCTATATGTTCAAATATAATTTATACACATGCATGTTCAAATATATATTCATTCCCTTAACTAAGATTTATAAGCTTCCGTTATCATGAATTACTTGACCAATTATGTAAAAATTACCCCATACTTCTGTGATAAATTAGGGGTCTTGTATAGGTATACTAATATTATGATGGTTCATGCCGTCAAAAAACTGTCTGGCTTTATCTTTACCAACAACGTTTGAATAAGTCTTCTTTAGCTAAACAACAACAACAACAACAGCAACAACAACAACAACAACAACAACAACAACAACAACAATAATAATAATAATAATAATAATAATAATAATAATAACAAAACTGTAACTTCGAGGCAAGAATAAGGCCATTCTACACTGCCACCAGCGCATAGATACGTGTAAAATGAAGCTTATGTCTGTCAGAGAATCATGCTGTGTTATAAACGCTGGAATATATTTTGATAAATGATCGTACTACAGAGTTCAATAGCTTATAAATTTCGGCAGTTGTTGACATGCAACGCCTTTAGGGGATTGGGGCAGATTGAGCTTCTGAGTATGTTAGAGTTTAATAATTTACATTCGTGTACATATATATATATATATATATATATATATATATATATATATATATATACATATATATATATATACATATATCAATTATTTATATATATATATATATATATATATGTATATATATATATATATATATATGTATGTATATATATATATATATACATATATATATATATATATATATATATATATCTATTATTTATATATATATATATATATATATATATATATATATATCAATTATATATATATATATATATATATATATATATATATATATATATATATGTAAACATGGTTGAATGAGAACGTGGTTAAGTTTAAAGAATGATTCATTGATAAAACAGATATTCAAATATCATTTAAAAAAATTAAGGCGTGCATGAATACTGTACAAATTGAAAGAGCTCAGTTCTCAGGGGATAAAGGAGGGAGGAATAATAAGAGAAAGGACTTGATAAGAACACACAAAAAAAGACTTCATCTTCAACCAAAACCTCAACGATGGAGAGATTGACTCTCCACTACTGAGATTTCTCTCGCTATGACTATCTGTATACGAGCTCAAACCGAGCTTTATAGGGATCCATAAACCTCAAAACTGAACTGGTTTAGTGGTTCCTGAACCAATATTACCTTTCATATAGCCTTGGGGGTAAGGAAGGTCTTTAATCGTATATTCAACTTGCAAGTGAGTCTAGGACAATATCGAAGATTTTGTTGAATGGTAAATTAAAATAAAGGCCATTTACGTAAGTGTTCTAAAGCTAATAGTTTCATTCATTAATACTGTACTGATATAAACCAAATGACTCGCTTTGCTCCCTGTTGTCATTTTCCTGTTTTTATTCAGGAGGTGTTTGGACGAGGCAATTAAAAGCCAAAACCGGCTCGGTAAATAATCAGCATAATGACTCCCTGTACTTTATCTATTACATTTTTTAATTCAAAATTTAAGGCAATTTTTACTGTTCCCTTCCGATGACATGGTATGTTGGAGGACTCCTTTTAGTTCTCAATTTGTACTGGCACCATCAAATTGATTGATTTGCTCGATAATTTATTTTATATATTTTGCTTGTTGACTTGGATTCCTCTAACACCTATGAATAAAAGTTATCTTCAATTAAAGACTTTTTTTAACTGAAAGCAATGCGACTTTACACAAGATTCTAATAAATACATTACACCGTAGATATTATTTTTCATTGATTACTTATTCTGTGAATATGTCATATGGTTTTTATTGTGTTTTATGTGATACAAAGAATATATATAAAATTTCTTGAAATGAAAATGAATACAAATAAAACAAGATGAAAACACCTTTCAGAGAACAAAAATACCAACGCAAATTCTTGGCCCATAACATCATCCCATGTTTCATCTAATTTCAGTAATAATCAGCATTAAAACAATCTTTTATAACAAGTGACTACTCAGCAACACAGGGGGTATCGAATTCAACAACCTTTGACTCCAACACATATGAGAATGCTCTAAAAGCATCATTTAAAGACAAATGTTTGCTCAGTGGTTAAGGCCAACGTCTGTGTGCTCATTGGCCTCTTCCCTATGTCAGTGAGTGTCAACATGCAAGATTAAGGTCTAGGAGTAAAATATTTTCATAGCACATCACTATATGCATAATTCTAAAAGTCATGGTTGTGGTGGCCTATGTGGTAACGTTCCTGAGTGGTGATCGCCAGACGGGGGTTCGAGTCCCACTCAAACTCGTTAGTTCCTTTGGTCACTGCAGCCTCACTATCCTTGTGAGCTAAGGATGGGGGGTTCGGGGGACCTATAGGTCTATCCGCTGAGCCATCGGCAGCCATTGCCTAGCCCTCCTTGGACTTGGCTTGGGTGAAGATGGGGCTTGGGCACTTATCATATGCATATATGGTCAGTCACTAGGCCATTTTCCTGCTTGATAGGGCAATGTCATTCATGAGCTGGCTTTTAAACTTTAAACACGAAATCAAATCAAACGCACTTTCTTTGAAATTATTATCCGTTTTTTTACTCAAGGAGCACTTTGTAATATAGCAACAACAACAACAACAACAACAATAATAATAATGATAATAATAATAATAATCAAACTGAATTACAATTCGAGCGAAAATCTTCCATCTAGGTATTTCATTGGGTATTTCTTTTAGAATTGCAGTATAATTAAAAGTTTAACTCGGAAAAAAAAATCTTTAAAAGAAAAGCTCAACATCCAGTTCAACCAAAATTTTTCATTCCACTATGTAATAAAATGTACTTATTCACTACTACTTAACTATCAGCACGAGAGAGAGAGAGAGAGAGAGAGAGAGAGAGAGAGAGAGAGAGAGAGAGAGAGAGAGAGAGAGAGAGAGAGAGAGAGAGAGTACATCAGTTGAGTACAAGAAAAAATATTCTCTAAAAATATATTCCTTTTCCACTATGACCATTCTGTAGGAAGGGTACAGCTAACCCACCAAAATTATGATTTTCATTACTTTAACCTTGCCGAGACCTTACCAAAAACTAGTTAAATTATAATTTTAACGAATATACAATAAAATAAAATTAAAAAAAACATCGCACTGACGAATTTGTGGGAGTTCCGTTATAATTTCCCCTTAGTTTAAAAACGGCAGCTCAAGCAGAGAACGCGAAGACAATGGTAATTATCATTCAATAGGATAACGAAAAAATCATGTTATTCATTGCGACCAGCATTTACGTTCAGAATTCCCAAAGGAATACAAAGTTTCCATGGTACCCCATCCAGAGGGATTTCCCTCTATAGATATGAGAAGCAGAAATTAATCTGTTTCTCAGACGAGTTTTTACCCAAGGGCTTTTAAGAGTTTTCTTAGAGTAAGGAGACAGATCTATTTCGGATAATTTACCCATTGCTTAAATTCTTCTAAATTAGTGATAATTTCAATTAGGGAAGTAATACTACAAGTATGTTAGCATACATGGCGCTTTCATTAGTACATTCATTTTATGGTAAGGTATAGAAATACAAGCTAAGGGTTATACCGTTTTCTTCTAGTATAGGTAGTAGGTTGGCCGGGACACCAGTCACCCGTTGAGATACTACAGCTAGAGAGTTATTGGATCCTTTGACTAGCCAGATAACATTGGATCCCTCTCCCTGGTTACGGCTTACTTTTTCTTTGCCTACACATACACCGAATAGCCTGGAATATTCTTTTCACATTCCTCTGTCATCATACACCTCACAACACTGAGATTACCAAACAAATCTTCTTCTCTCGAAGGGTTAACTACTGCAATGTAATTATTCAGCGACTACTTTCCTCTCGGTAAGAGTAGAATTAACTCTTAAGATACTGTAAGCAGCTAATGTAGGAGAAGGACACTCCAAAATCAAACCATTCTTCTCTAATCTTGGGTAGTGCCATAGCCTCTGTACCATGGTCTTCCACTGTCTTGAGTTAGAGTTCTCTTGCTTGAGGGTACTCTCGGGCACGCTATTTTATCTTGTTTCTCTTCCTCTTATTTCTATGAAGTTTTTATCGTTTATATATCGTTAATAATCTCAAGATATTTTATTTTGATTGTTATTATTTATTTTGTAGTTTGTTTATTTCCTTGTTTCCTTTCCTCACTGGGCTATTTTCCCTGTGGGGGCACTTGGCTTATAGCATCCTGCTTTTCCAACTAGGGTTGTAGCCTAGCTGGTAATAATAATAATAATAATAATAATAATAATAATAATAATAATAATAATAATAATAGTGCATTTAAAGAATATTAATATCATTCTTATTTTAATTGCTACAGTATTATCACCAGCATAACTGAAACCATATTGGGAAAAAAAACAGGCTTTGGACACCAATAGAGAAAGTAATAAAAAAAAATAAAAAAAAAACATTAGAGACAAAGAAAAAAATAATAACTGATTGACTATAAAAGTCTAATAAACAAATTATAATAATGATATCAACATAAAAAAAATAGAGAAGGATTGCAGAGATGGTTTTACAAATGCAGATCAGAGATGAAAAAAAAAAATAAGGAAAAGCGCCCTCTTGATAAACTGTTAAGCACCCATTTAAAATAAAATAAAAATCCAGAAGAGGAAATTGACTGAAAAGTGCGTTTTACTGTATCATTTAGCAAGAATGCTGTGGCCTAAGACAGTGACAGGACCCAGTACAGATGCTATGGCACTATCCAAGACCAGAAAACACTTGTTTGATTCAAAGTGCCCTTCTCTTAGATATGCTACTTGCTCAGTTGGTAAAAAACCACTAAACGATTACAGTAACTAACCATTAAATTGAGAGAAAGGTGTAGTGTGCTTAGTGTTATCAAATATGCGAGGAACGAGAATATGTGAGGGAGACATTAAGACTAATTACTGTATTGTACGTGTTATAAAAGAAAAAATGCTCACCTATGGAGAATTCCTCATCAAATTGGCAGGAAAAGCCTTGGAGGATGCTGTAGCTCTATTGGTAGTATCTGAATGGATATTACTAAATAAATTTAGAGGTTTTTTCTAAACCTCTAAGTATCTGAACATTCTTTCTTCTATTTGCTTACCAAATGAATCTTATACTCTTTGGCTTCATACACCATGTTTAAATGCTTATGAGTTTCCTTTGAATTGCTGGAATTCCTGTAGCAAATGTAAAAATATTTCAATCTATGCCGTAAATCACGTGAATTTTGCAATAACCTTTTGAAATATCGCAATGAAGATGGTATATACACTTGACTTTTGCACTTCTGTATTTCACATAAATTCTCGTACAAAATGTGTCGTTTTCACTTTTCAGTTATCAAAGTTTTTTCTACGAAGTTTTACAATTAAATTTCAACTCAACTAACCCAGTTCTGATAATTAGCTATGATTTGACTTCTACGATTTTAATTTTCTATTAATAAAAGTTTAATGGCCTATGATTTTCCATGGTATTAAAAAATTATGCGTTTGGTCTAAAAATTAATTCTTTATCATTATCATAATTACTATTATTATCTAAAATTAATATT